>NC_088229.1:76346785-76369285 GCF_036934945.1 Oncorhynchus masou masou
CAAGCTAAGCGTCAGTATAGAGACAAAGTAGAATCTCAATTCAACGGCTCAGACACAAGAGGTATGTGGCAGATTCTACAGTCAATCACGGACTACAAAAAGAAATCCAGCCCAGTCACGGATCCAGCCCAGTGTACTCCCTGTTCACCCACGACTGTGTGGCCACGCACGCCTCCAACTCAATCATCAAGTTTGCGGACGACACAACAGTGGTAGGCTTGATTACAAACAACGACGAGACGGCCTACAGGGAGGAGGTGAGGGCCCTCGGAGTGTGGTGTCAGGAAAATAACCTCACACTCAACGTCAACAAAACTAAGGAGATGATTGTGGACTTCAGGAAACAGCAGAGGGAACACCCCCCTATCCACATCGATGGAACAGTAGTGGAGAGGGTAGCAAGTTTTAAGTTCCTCGGCATACACATCACAGACAAACTGAATTGGTCCACTCACACAGACAGCATCGTGAAGAAGGCGCAGCAGCGCCTCTTCAACCTCAGGAGGCTGAAGAAATTCGGCTTGTCACCAAAAGCACTCACAAACTTCTACAGATGCACAATCAAGAGCATCCTGGCAGGCTGTATCACCGCCTGGTACGGCAACTGCTTCGCCCTCAACCGTAAGGCTCTCCAGAGGGTAGTGAGGTCTGCACAACGTATCACCGGGGGCAAACTACCTGCCCTCCAGGACACCTACACCACCCGATGTTACAGGAAGGCCATAAAGATCATCGAGGACAACAACCACCCGAGCCACTGCCTGTTCACCCCGCTATCATCCAGAAGGCGAGGTCAGTACAGGTGCATCAAAGCTGGGACCGAGAGACTGAAAAACAGCTTCTATCTCAAGGCCATCAGACTGTTAAACAGCAACCACTAACATTGAGTGGCTGCTGCCAACACACTGACTCAACTCCAGCCACTTTAATAATGGGAATTGATGGGAAATGATGTAATATATATCACTAGCCACTTTAAACAATGCTACCTAATATAATGTTTACATACCCTACATTATTCATCTCATATGCATATGTATATACTGTACTCTATATCATCTACTGCATCTTTATGTAATACATGTATCACTAGCCACTTTAACTATGCCACTTTGTTTACATACTCATCTCCAATTTGTAAGTCGCTCTGGATAAGAGCGTCTGCCAAATGACTTAAATGTAATGTAAAATCTCATATGTATATACTGTACTCGATACCATCTACTGTATCTTGCCTATGCTGCTCTGCACCATCACTCATTCATATATCTTTATGTACATATTCTTTATCCCCTTACACTGTGTATAAGAAATTAGTTTTGGAATTGTTAGTTAGATTACTTGTTGGTTATTACTGCATTGTCGGAACTAGAAGCACAAGCATTTCGCTACACTCGCATTAACATCTGCTTACCATGTGTATGTGACAAATAACATTTGATTTGATTTGATTTGGTCCAACATGTCTGCTAATTCATTGATATGTTGAAAAGATTTGGACTCAAACTGCAGCCTTGTCTCACACCTCGACATTGTGAAAAAAAATATGTTCTTTGGTTTTTGATTTTTACTGCACACTTGTTTTCTGTGTACATACATTTTATTAAGTCATATACCTTACCACCAAGCCCACTTTGGAGAATTTTGTAGAATAGCCCTTCATGCCAAATCGAATCAAATGCTTTTTTAAAGTCAATAAAGCAAGCAAAGATTTTGCCCTTGTCTCTCTCTCTCTGTCCCTATCTATCTATCTATCTATCTATCTATCTATCTATCTATCTATCTATCTATCTATCTATCTATCTATCTATCTATCTATCTATCTATCTATCTATCTATCTATCTATCTATCTATCTATCTATCTATTAAATTCAGAGAGAGACAGAGAAGGGTGAGACATATACAAATTGAGAGAGAGAGACAGACAGACAGACAGACAGACAGACAGACAGACAGATATGTAACACACTAGCATGCTGAACTAGTGGAAAATAATGCGTGATCTTCCACAGGGTGGCCATGTATTACAGATAAATAATGCACACTCTAGAATGCCATTCAAGCCAATCAGAAATGAGTATTCAACAATGCAGAGAGCCAACTGACATTTACTCCTGAGTTGGTGACCTGTTGCACCCTCTACAACTACTCTGATTATTATTATTTGACCCTGCTGGTAATTTATGAACATTTGAACATCTTGGCCCCATGTTCTGTTATAATCTCCACCTGGCACAGCCAGAAGAGAACTGGCCACCCCTCATCGTCTGGTTCCTCTCTAGGTTTCTTCCTAGGTTTTGGTCTTTCTAAGGAGTTTTTCCTAGCCACCCTGCTTCTACACCTGCATTGCTTGCTGTTTGGGGTTTTAGGCTGGGTTTCTGTGCAGCACTTTGAGATATCAGCTGATGTAAGACGGGCTATATAAATTTGATTTGATTTGAGAGAGAGAGAGAGAGAGATCACACAGACATGTAACACAGGCATGTACAGTACACAGGGGCTGATTTCGACACGAGTTAAGCGTGCAGAAGTGGAATGGAATGACCTTTTCTACTCTGAGCACGAGAAACATCATGCTAATCATCCCCTATTCGTTTGGGGTGTAGATCAAAGATGTGAAGGTGTTGGCGGAGGAGTGTCTACAGACAGCGCTGTATTCAAATAGAAATAAAACTATTCTCCACTGCACTGCAATTTACATTGTGTGATAAGAGGCCGAGCTATTGATACAATCTAGGTAAATGAGTAATCCGTTTGGAGAAAGGGATTGTACATATACATTTGGAGACCCACGGTTATAGGCTGCTGTAGGGATGCACTTGGCAAGATGACGTACGTAATTTATCATGTTTTAATTTAACACCCAGGATTTTAATCAGTTTTTATTTAACAATTTGTCTCATGTCAAATATTAGCCACCCCACACATGTATAACTGTATAACTGTTAACTGTAGTCTTAGTTTCCTTCACATTTATAACTGTAGTCTTAGTTTGTAGTCTACATTTATAACTGTAGTCTTAGTTTGTAGTCTACATTTATAACTGTAGTCTTAGTTTGTAGTCTACATTTATAACTGTAGTCTTAGTTTGTAGTCTACATGTATAACTGTGGTGTGAGTTTCCTTCAGTTTGTAGTCTACATTTATAACTGTAGTCTCAGTTTGTAGTCTATATTTATAACTGTAGAGTTGGTTTCCTTCAGTTTGTAGCCTACATTTATAACTATAGAGTTGGTGTCCTTCAGTTTGTAGTCTACATTTATAACTGTAGAGTTGGTGTCCTTCAGTTTGTAGTCTACATTTATAACTGTAGAGTTGGTGTCCTTCAGTTTGTAGTCTACATTTATAACTGTAGAGTTGGTGTCCTTCAGTTTGTAGCCTACATTTTGCATCATTTCATTCCTCTTACCTTTCTTTCCTCTGTCATGTCAGTTTGAGTTGTTCCCGAGGGTCGCTAGCATTAGTGGATTATATTAGGCTGACGTTGTGAAATAATTTGGGACGTGTAGCCAATGTGAATCATTATGGAACTCAGACAACACCTAGAAGGTTAAACCTGGAGCCTGGGGCACATTATGAGAGAGAAGTTTTAATAAGGGTATTTTTATGTGAATATTGCTCTACCCTCATTGTACATTTGTCTCACCTTCCAATAATTCACAGATTGAATTTAAATTTGACAACTTTCAGGATGAATCAAACCACAATTTGTTTTGCATAATGGCTTCTCCAAACTTGTCATTTTTTAAAATGATTTACACATACTTTCCTATTCTTAAAATGTGCCTAAATAATCTACAAGAGCAGAGTATTTGTCAACCAGTTGATGCTGAAACTGAGACATACAGTTAATTTGGTAAAGTATTCAGACCCCTTGACTTTTTCCACATTTTGTTAAGTTACAGCTTTGTTCTAAAATCGATAGTTAGATGTTTTCAGTTCAATGATCCCTAATATTCTTCAGCTTTTCTCACAATGTATTTATGGTGAGTCTGTCAACAAAAAAAACCCATCTAATTTAAATGGATGGCTTAATACAAATTACCTAAAAACTATACTGAATGAAAATCTGTTAGCCCGGCAAGTGCGAGGGTTTTCAGCGTTTAACTAATTGTTTTCAGCCTGCGCAAAGGGAACCACACCTGCAAAACCCCAACACACCTGCAAAACCCCAACACACCTGCATAACACCAACGCACCTGCAAATCCCCAACACACCTGCATAACCCCAACACACCTGCAAAACCCCAACACACCTGCAAAACCCCAACACACCTGCAAAACCCCAACACATCTGCATAACCTCAACACACCTGCAAAACCCCAGCACACCTGCATAACCCCAGCACACCTGCAAAACCCCAGCACACCTGCATAAGGTAAGTCTGAATACAAAATACTGAGAAGTGTGTAGGAAAGGCATTCATTTCCCGAGTCTGAATTGGGCCCATAGTGAACATACATGCATATTGTGTTTCACAAACACATAAAAACACACACACACACACATACACACACACACACACACACACACACACACACACACACACACACACACACACACACACACACACACACACACACACACACACACACACACACACACACACACACACACACACACACACACACACACACACACACACACACACACACACACACACAAACACACACACACACACACACACATACCACCCACACACACACACACACACACACACACACGTACACACGTACACACACACACACACGTACACACACACACACACGTACACACACACACACACACACACACACAGCAGCGTGTCAGAACTGCTTTGTCACGGCATGTATAGTAAATAATAATTAGCTAATGTCATGAAATGAATTGAGTTTAGTTTTTGGAAGCTCCCTAAAAAATAGACACTGTCTCCTCAATAGAAGATTTGTGTTGGATGACAGTATGTTTTGGCTTTTATTACATGTATGAATCATCTTAATTAATTATTGTTGCTATTCCCACACTGGTAGCCAGCCAACCAAACTCCACTGTCTACCACATTCTCAAAGATTCCTATTGTTTAACTCAGTTAAACTTGAACCAGATATTTTAACACGGCTCCAATGCATATTTAAGGCCTTGGAAGGCAAGTGTTGTGGGACTGTGTAGAGCTGTGGGACTGTGTAGAGCTGTGGGACTGTGTAGAGTTGTGGGACTGTGTAGAGTTGTGGGACTGTGTAGAGCTGTGGGACTGTGTAGAGTTGTGGAACTGTGTTGTGTTGTGGGACTGTGTAGAGTTGTGGGACTGTGTAGAGTTGTGGGACTGTGTAGAGCTGTGGGACTGTGTAGAGTTGTGGAACTGTGTTGTGTTGTGGGACTGTGTAGAGTTGTGGGACTGTGTTGTGTTGTGGGACTGTGTAGAGTTGTGGGACTGTGTATAGTTGTGGGACTGTGTAGAGCTGTGGGACTGTGTAGAGCTGTGGGAATGTGTAGAGTTGTGGGACTGTGTAGAGCTGTGGGACTGTGTAGAGTTGTGGAACTGTGTAAAGTTGTGGGACTGTGTAGAGTTGTGGGACTGTGTAGAGCTGTGGGACTGTGTAGAGTTGTGGGACTGTGTAGAGCTGTGGGACTGTGTAGAGCTGTGGGAATGTGTAGAGTTGTGGGACTGTGTTGTGTTGTGGGACTGTGTAGAGCTGTGGGACTTTGTAGAGCTGTGGGACTGTGTAGAGCTGTGGGAATGTGTAGAGTTGTGGGACTGTGTAGAGCTGTGGGACTGTGTAGAGCTGTGGGACTGTGTAGAGCTGTGGGACTGTGTAGAGCTGTGGGACTGTGTAGAGTTGTGGGACTGTGTAAAGTTGTGGGACTGTGTAGAGTTGTGGGACTGTGTAGAGCTGTGGGACTGTGTAGAGCTGTGGGACTGTGTAGAGTTGTGGGACTGTGTAGAGTTGTGGGACTGTGTAGAGCTGTGGGACTGTGTTGTGTTGTGGGACTGTGTAGAGTTGTGGGACTGTGTAGAGCTGTGGGACTGTGTAGAGCTGTGGGACTGTGTTGTGTTGTGGGACTGTGTAAAGTTGTGGGACTGTGTAGAGTTGTGGGACTGTGTAGAGTTGTGGGACTGTGTAGAGCTGTGGGACTGTGTTGTGTTGTGGGACTGTGTAGAGTTGTGGGACTGTGTAGAGCTGTGGGACTGTGTAGAGCTGTGGGACTGTGTTGTGTTGTGGGACTGTGTAGAGTTGTGGGACTGTGTAGAGCTGTGGGAATGTGTAGAGCTGTGGGACTGTGTAGAGCTGTCGGACTGTGTAGAGCTGTGGGACTGTGTAGAGCTGTGGGACTGTGTAGAGCTGTGGGACTGTGTTGTGTCGTGGGACTGTGTAGAGTTGTGGGACTGTGTAGAGTTGTGGGACTGTGTAGAGCTGTGGGACTGTGTAGAGCTGTGGGACTGTGTAGAGCTGTGGGACTGTGTTGTGTTGTGGGACTGTGTAGAGTTGTGGGACTGTGTAGAGTTGTGGGACTGTGTAGAGTTGTGGGACTGTGTAGAGTTGTGGGACTGTGTAGAGCTGTGGGACTGTGTAGAGCTGTGGGACTGTGTAGAGCTGTGGGAATGTGTAGAGCTGTGGGACTGTGTAGAGTTGTGGGACTGTGTAGTGTTGTGGGACTGTGTAGAGCTGTGGAACTGTGTAGAGCTGTGGGACTGTGTAGAGCTGTGGAACTGTGTTGAGTTGTGGGACTGTGTAGAGTTGTGGAACTGTGTAGAGCTGTGGAACTGTGTAGAGCTGTGGGACTGTGTAGAGTTGTGGGACTGTGTAGAGCTGTGGGACTGTGTAGAGCTGTGGGACTGTGTAGAGCTGTGGGACTGTGTAGAGCTGTGGGACTGTGTAGTGCTGTGGGACTGTGTAGAGCTGTGGGACTGTGTAGAGTTGTGGGACTGTGTAGAGGAAAGGGAAGGGAGGGGATTGACTGCATTCAACTGAAATGTGTCTTCTGCATTTAACCCAACCCCTCTGAATCAGAGAGCTGCAGGGTGCTGCTTGTCCACATCATCAGAGAGCAGTTGTTGTTGGGAGTTAACTGTCTCGCTCACTGGCAGAACGGCATATTTTTTCAACTTGCCGGCGTCCTTTGTGAGCCTCATAATTCTCACTGAAACCCAAGACATGCACCTCTCAGAGAGAAGGGGTCCGACTTACTGGTGGAAAGTAACCACACTTACCTCAGGCCCTCAGGCCTTCCTCTTATCCTCATTCACGAGATCCCTAGCTATTCTTCTTCTTCTGTTTCCCTCTGTTTCCAAAGTACCATTGACCTGTCCAACAGGGCCTTACCTCGTCTCCACTAAACACTCGTGACGACACAATGAAAAGATTAGTAGAGCGAAGTCCTTTTAAACTATTGTAGCCATTTGATACCAACTGATGACAGTGGGTAATAGAGTCCTAAATCACTTATCCCTCTTGTCTTTAGAGAGAGACAGAGAGAGAGAGACAGAGAGACAGAGAGCAAGAGAGAGAGAGAGAGAGAGATAGGGAGAGAGAGAGAGAGAGAGAGAGAGGGGTAGAGTGGGACAGAGAGAGAGAAAGGGAGAGAGAGAGGGGGAGGGAGGGGGAGAGAGAGGGAGGGAGACAGACAGACAGAGAGGGAGAGATAGAGAGACAGCGAGAGAGAGAGAGAGAGAGGGGTAGAGTGGGACAGAGAGAGAGAAAGGGAGAGAGAGAGGGGGAGGGAGGGGGAGAGAGGGGGAGAGAGAGGGGGAGAGGGAGAGAGAGAGAGAGAGAGAGAGAGAGAGAGAGAGAGAGAGAGAGAGAGAGAGAGAGAGGGGGGAGGGAGGGAGGGGGAGAGAGAGAGGGGGAGAGTGGGAGAGGGAGAGAGAGAGAGAGAGAGAGAGAGAGAGAGGTATATATGTTTGCCAGAGGACGAGAGAGAGTTTCAGTTTGAGACATTTCCACAACAGTGCTTTTCATCTGCCCTGACTGGCTTCCTATTGATTCATATGGGCCAACAACCAATCAACTGCCACTTTCAATGAACAACTAAACCCCCGAAAGTGGTTCAGATGAGCCTTCAGTGGTTTTCCTTTTTTGAGGGGGTGGGAGGAGGAGGGTAAGGGTGTTTAAGACCAACCAAGCAATAGAACCAAGTTTGTTAGGAAATCCTATATGCTGGTTGGTTGTCATAGTGGAAACTAGGTCAACTAGGTCAGTGTGTTGTGTTGTTGGCAGCAGGCGGGTGTAATCCTGTCGGGCCCTGTGGTCCAGCATGCTGCTCGCCATACTCAACGCCCTTTGTGCCTTAATCTGTCTTTTCACTGAGTGCTATAGTTAATTTGCAATGATTTCTATGAGGCAGATGCAACCTCGGGGAGCCTCAAAACGGAGGACTGGCCGTTGGCTGCTGCTTACAAAACAACTATAAAGAGCTCCTCTCTGTGCTTCCAAGCGATATGACATGTAAAATGTTTACAAATATCAGCATTACAGCAAAGATACCGAGACAATAAGTCAAGACAGTCAGTAATCAAACACGACAAGGGGGTCAGTGATAAACATCCACTGTGTGTCCAGACGGGTTAACATCTACACATGGGAAAGTAGTCAAATGTTGGTGTGTTCCAATGCCTCTAACGATGGCGTTAATCATTAAGGAGAGTTAGATTAACCAAACAAACACCACATTTGGTTTGATCTCTGTCTGTCTGTCTGTCTGTCTGTCTGTCTGTCTGTCTGTCTGTCTGTCTGTCTGTCTGTCTGTCTGTCTGTCTGTCTGTCTGTCTGTCTGTCTGTCTGTCTGTCTGTCTGTCTGTCTGTCTGTCTGTCTGTCTGTCTGTCTGTCTGTCTGTCTGTCTGTCTGTCTGTCTGTCTGTCTGTCTGTCTGTCTGTCTGTCTGTCTGTCTGTGTGTGTGTGTGTGTGTGTGTGTGTGTGTGTGTGTGTGTGTGTGTGTCTACCTCTCTGCTGTAAATACCAGCTGTGTGGTGAAGTGGGAAACCTGTTGTAATTATTTCAACACCTGTTTCACGCTCATGTTGCACTATCCACTGGTACACACAACCAAACCAAGGTAGAGGGCTGTTCTGTCCTCTACTCCCTCCACCCTCTCCCCCCAACCAAACCAAGGTAGAGGGCTGTTCTGTCCTCTACTCCCTCCACCCTCTCCCCCCAACCAAACCAAGGTAGAGTGCTGTTCTGTCCTCTATTCCCTCCACCCTGTCAAAGCCTGTCTCTGAGAGGTCGGCCATTGAGAGAGTGAAGCTCTGGCACTGCCCCTGTCTGGCTGCCAACTGGCAACAGAACCACCTCTGTGATGACCCACACACATACACACACAAACACACACTGTACCTCTGTGAACATAATAACATGACAAACTCTATAACATCGTCCTAGAAAATGTTTGTCTGACTAATAACGTGATACTTGATACAGGTACTGTATACTGTAAACTCAACCCACCTTATAATCTTGACTTACCCCAGGACAAGGTTTTACTGCTAACCTAGACATTAGTACATGAGATGGCGCTAAACACTGCTGGATCCCGACTAGAACCAAAACATTTGGTTTCCTGTTAAGGCAAGGGCTGATTTCAAGGTTTTACTGCTAACCTACAAAGCATTACATGGGCTTGCTCCTACCTATCTCTCTGATTTGGTCCTGCCGTACATACCTACACGTACGCTACGGTCACAAGACCCAGGCCTCTTAATTGTCCTTAGAATTTCTAAGCAAACATCTGGAGGCAGGGCTTTCTCCTATAGAGCTCCATTTTTATGGAATGGTCTGCCTATCCATGTGAGAGACGCAGACTCGGTCTCGACCTTGAAGTCTTTCTTGAAGACTCATCTGTTCAGTAGGTCCTATGATTGAGTGTAGTCTGGCCAAGGGGTGCGAAGGTGAACGGCAAGCCACTGGAGCGACGAACTACCCTTGCTGTTTCTGCCTGGCCGGTTCTCCTCTGGGATCCTCTGCCTTTGACCTTATTACAGGGGCTGAGTCACTGGTTTACTAGTTCTCTTCTATGCTGTCCGTAGGAGGGGTGCGTCACTTGAGTGGGTTGGCGTGATCTTCCTGTCCAGTACTGCTCCCCCCTCGGGCTTGTGTGGTGGAGGAGATCTTCGTAGCTATACTTAGCCTTGTCTCAGGGCAGTAAGTTGGTGGTCTGTCCGGGGGGGTCCACAGTGTCCCCCGACCCATCCTTGTCTCAGTCTCCAGTATCTATGCTGCAGTAGTCTATGTGCCGGGGGTCTAGGGTCAAACTGTTACATGTGATGTAATTCATCTGCCTTATTTGGTGTCCTGTGTGAATTTAAGTATGCTCCCTCTAATTATTTCTCTCTCCCTCCTCACCCAGAGGACCTGAGACCTAGGACCATGCCTCAGGACTACATGGCATGATGACTCCTGGCTGTCCCCAGTCCACCTGGTCATGCTGCTGCTCCAGGTTCAACTGTGCTGCCTGCAGCTATGGAACCCTGACCTGTTCCCCGGATGTGCTACCTGTCCCACACCTGTTGTTTTCGACTCTCTCTCTCTGTCTCTCTCTACTGCACCTGCTGTCTCAACCTCTGAATGCTCGGCAATGAAAAGCCGACTGACATTTACTCCTGAGGTGCTGACCTGTTGCACCCTCTACAACCACTGTGATTATTATTTGACCCTGCTGGTCATCTATGAACGTTTGAGCATCTTGAAGAACAATCTGGCCTTAAATGGCTATGTACTCTCATAATCTCCACCTGGCACAACCAGAAGAGGACTGGCCACCCCTCAGAGCCTGGTTCCTCTCTACCCGGCACAGCCAGAAGAGGACTGGCCATCCCTCAGAGCCTGGTTCCTCTCTAGGTTTCTTCCTAGATTCCTAGCCACCGTGCTTCTACACCTGCATTGCTTGCTGTTTGGGGTTTTAGGCTGGGTTTCTGTACAGCACTTTGAGACATCAGCTGATGTAAGAAGGGCTTTATAAATACATTTGATTGATTGATTGATGACACAGTAGTGGAAGTTGTCAACCCAGGAGAGTGATGTCCTTTCATCTCTTTAGAGCAGGCTCGCTTTAGAGCAGGCTCGCAAACTTGGCTCGCAACGACATTTGTTTTGGCCCGCTAGAAGGGGTAACTCAGTCGGGGTCCCGACTTCCTGTTCAGAGTTAGAATATTAGAACACAGAAGGTGCCTTTTCAAAATGTTGGTTGTAAAATCAGAAGTTTTTCTCTTGTTATGTCATTCACTGACAGTCACTCAATTAGCCCATGTCAAACTAAAAACCAAATGTACTTGCTTGATAACGTAGTCGCATCCGCTATTCAAACCTTGTAGTAATCATTACCAAATGACTGTCCCAGCTCACAGGGGTCTGGGGCCCTGACCTCTAGGCTGTCCCCATTGATTTTGTTAGTCCTTCACACTCAGATATCATTTGAACATGGCATAAGTCATGAAAAACTGTGTAAAATGGCAGGAAAATATGCTTAAAAATTCTCAACAATTGTCATAAAATAAAAAATGCACCTCATGGTAAAATTGCAGAAAATGTACTTTGACAGAACAACAAAAATGACATGTATCTACTGCCAAGAAGGGAGCACTAACCTATATTCCCTGTGAGGTTGGGGGGCCCCTAACAGGCTTCTGTCTGATGAGCTTCCCTGATGTCTTCCTAAAAACGATTCCTTTTGGATGCGTTTCAGTCACTTACTTGCTGCTCAAGACAGTCGACACGTTTTACAGTTACAACATTATGAACATAGAGACTTTTGTAGCAGGTTCCGTGCCACAGGAGTTACGTTTTTTTATTTTTTTTATTGTTTAAGTATCAAGTTATAGAAACCTGAGATCTCTAACTAGCTCAATTAGCTAGCAGCGGTACAAAGGCTCTTCATTTCCTATTCTAATAGTTATCCTCCTCTCTTCAGGTTCATTTCCTGTCCTTTCGAATGGCTGAATGGACTGCTCTGATAGTCAAACCTCCTCTCCTCTCTTCAGGTTCATTTCCTGTCCTTTCGAATGGCTGAATGGACTGCTCTGATAGTCAAACCTCCTCTCCTCCTCTCCTCCTCTCCTCTCTTCAGGTTCATTTCCTGTCCTTTCGAATGGCTGAATGGACTGCTCTGATAGTCAAACCTCCTTTCCTCCTCTCCTCTCTTCAGGTTCATTTCCTGTCCTACATGGCTGAATGTTTAATTGTCACAGTCTGTCTCCCAGTAACATACCAGTGTATTATGTATTATATTCCTGGACCCTTCCTTCCTACTGCGTCTCTGTACACATTGCGTAGGCACAGTCTGACTGACCCCTATCGAGGAAGCCTCCATCGCAGACACACAATACACAGTGTGATACAGTCTACACAACACCAGCTATTACTGGATGTTTTTCGCTGACGGCATTGCATCCGGAAATATGATCTTTTGGCATTTCTGTCTTTGTCTCTGTTCTACTGTCTGTATTGTGAGCCTTGGTTCATATGAATGGAACGGCTCACAGGACACTAGTCTATCTCTTGTTTCTGTAGAGACAGCTTGATGTACCAGGACACCCCCTGGACAGGACACTAGTCTATCTCCTGTTTCTGTAGTGAGACAGCTTGATGTACCAGGACACCCCCTGGACAGGACACTAGTCTATCTCCTGTTTCTGTAGTGAGACAGCTTGATGTACAGGACACCCCCTGGACAGGACACTAGTCTATCTCCTGTTTCTGTAGAGGGACAACTTGATGTACCAGGACACCCCCTGGACAGGACACTAGTCTATCTCCTGTTTCTGTAGAGAGACAGCTTGATGTACAGGACACTAGTCTTTCTCCTGTTTCTGTAGAGAGACAGCTTGATGTACAGGACACTAGTCTATCTCCTGTTTCTGTAGTGAGACAGCTTGATGTACCAGGACACCCCCTGGACAGGACACTAGTCTATCTCCTGTTTCTGTAGAGAGACAGCTTGATGTACAGGACACTAGCCTATCTCCTGTTTCTGTAGAGAGACAGCTTGATGTACAAGGCACTAGTCTTTATCCCAACCTTCCAATCTCAAGGTGGAGTGGCAGACACTAACCACAAGGCCACTGAGTTGGTCCTGTCTGTGTAATATTGCATTCCAAATGTATCTCTCTACGCAATGCGTAGACACAGTACACTACCCAGTATATTCTGAGACTATGTTTCACAGTCATTACAAGGGTTGGGTTCAATATTTCAATTCCATTCAATTCAGGAAGTACACTTGAAATTCCAATTATTTTCAATGAGTAAAATGTATAATTTGACGTTGTTTTACGCTCTAAATTGACAGGAATTGAAATGGAATGGACCCCCAACCCTGTGTTTTTACACTTTCCAGAGAAGCCAGTCTCTGTCCCAACGAGACAAAAGGCATGTTCTCTCTCATTTAGTCCTGGTTGTAGAATCAGAATGAGGTCACGAGACCAGACATTCTATGCTGTTGATTCCTATCCAGGGAAGCCCCTGTCCCGCTCGCCACCCCTGAATGGAGGGAGGGGGCGAGGGAGGGAGGGGGCGAGGGAGGGGGCGAGGGAGGGAGGGAGGGGGCGAGGGATTGAGGGAGGGGGCGAGGGAGGGAGGGGTTATTTTCTTTTCCGCTGTACATCTTCTCCTCTCCCAGGGCTATATTCTACACACACACACACACACACACACACACACACACACACACACACACACACACACACACACACACACACACACACACCCTCTTGCAGACAGCGGTTCAACACTCAAGTTGCTGGAGCCTTGACCCCACTTTAACAGGAGAGTTCTGAAGGCATGCTTCTTTCCCTCTTCAAATAGCAGCATCACGGCTAGTTAGTTCACACCCACCAACTGCTGTGCTGAAGTGGCCTCTGACAACCTTTTCAGTATAGGGTTTTCTTCTGCATCTTTGGTCCTACAACTACACCTACAACTACAACTAGACCTTCAACTACACCTACACCTACAACCACAACCTCAACTACACCTACAACTGCACCTACAACTGTACCTCCAACCACAACTACACCTACAACTAAGCCTACACCTACAACTACACCTACGCCTACACCTACAACGACTACAACTACAACTAAGCCTACACCTATAACAACACCCACACCTACAGCTACACCCACACCTACGTATACACCTACAACTACTCCTACAACTACACCTACAACCACAACCACACCTATAACTAAGCCTACACCTACAACTACACCCACAACTACACATACAACTACATCTGCAATAAACTACAACTACACCTACAGCTGCACCCAAATCTACGTATACACCAACAACTACACCTACAACTACACCTACACCAACACCGACGCCTACACCTACAACTAAGCCTACACCTATACCTACACCAACACCTACAACTACAACTACGACTACAACTACTATTACAACTACAACTACAGCTACAACTACACCTACAACTTCAACTACAACTGCAACTGCAACTACTCCTACGACTAAAGCTAAAACTACACCAACACCTACAACTACACCTACGCCGACACCCACAACTACAACTACACCTATGTCAACACCTACACCTACAACTACATCTACGCCGACACCTACACCTACAACTACAACTACAACTACGCTTACAACTATACCTACACCTACAACTACACCTACGCTGACACCTACAAATACAACTACACCTATGTCAACAACTACACCTACAGCTGCACCAACAACTACGCCTAGACCCACACTGACACCTACACCTACAACTACACCTACACCTACAACTACACATAACCCCGCATTTACAACTACAACTACAGCTACAGCTACAACTACACCTACACCTACAACAACACATAACCCCACAACTACACCTACACCTACAACAAAGCAGCATAACTATGAAGTAAGGGTTAATAGCGTCATTTTGCTACCTTTCAGGCAGATCTAGCTTCTGTAGGGGACAGCATCAATCGAAACCGATCTAAAATACATTCAGAAATAAACTTGTTGGCTGATAGGATAGTAGTTTAAACTGGAATCAGATGAACACCTCAGGACTAAACCAAAGACAATCATGTCTTTTGTAGCAGGCTGAGAATTGGCCTATGAATATAAATCATCAGATATTGTATTCGGACACACTTTGACCCTGTGTTTTGTTGAATATTTCACTTCAGGATTGAAATTTCTTGTCAAATGCAATAGCTTTTTACACTGTTATTGAATCACTGTAAAATTATCATCTTGGGAGTTTTTCGATCGCAGCATTTACGTCTTTATAATTTCCATATTCAGACCCCAACGAGAAAAGAGTCCATTGCTGGAATGTTAAAATGTCCTCAGGTAGCTGGGTTGATATTGTCGTGATCATTTGACGTGATGAGCTTGATGTTTGAGTTGGACAGCTGTGAAACTTAGATTGCGCCCACGCATCACGAGCTGGTATCATTGGGCAAATTAAATGTTGCATCGCCTGCTGCCCCATGCAGGCGGAGTGTGAACATTTTCGACCATTCCATTGGACCGACAGTGAGTTTTCAACCCACCCAGGGCAGTAGGCGGTGCAAAACTTTAATGTCCATTGATTGGTTACCAGTCGGGATATGTGCTCGGCTGCCTAGATCGTTCAGCTGCCCAGAGCTATACAATTAGCCACAACACGTTAACTTAAATTAACTCAGCACCGGGATTAAAAACTATAATTGAATACATACAAAGGGATTTGTTAGCATGAATTTTTTTTAACTAAAAGATAAACAAATAAATTAGCCTTACATTTAAAAAAAAGTTGTTTCTGCAGTTAATATCTTGCAATTCTACATGTTTTCACATGGGATATTCTACAGGGTTTCAGATTGGATATTCTACACGTTTTCACATAGAATATTTTGCAGTTTTACAGCAAATTTTCTGGAATTCTACACATTTTCACATGGGATATTCTACACGTTTTCACATGGGATATTCTACACGTTTTCACGTGGGATATTCTACACGTTTTCACATGGGGTGGGGAGAATATTTTGCAGTTTTACAGCAAATTTCCTGCAATTCTACATACTTTGCCATGACTTATGCCACGATAATAATACATCTGAGTGGCATCCAAAAAGGTACACTTTGACTCATCCGTCCAAAGAACATTCTTTCAAGAGTCTTGATGATCATCCAGGTGCTTAAAGGCAAACTTAAGTAAACATTTCGTATGAGATGGGTCCCATTATGTCTGGCGAAAACCAAACACTGCATTCCACGGTGAGAACTCGCACACCAACGGTCAAGTATCTTGTTGGTAGTGCGATGGTTTGGGGATGTTTTGTTGCCTCGGGACCTGGACGACTTGCCTTAGAAGGAACCATGAATTCTGCTCTATTATCAGAGAATTCTACAGGAGAACGTCAGGCCATCCGTCTCTGAGCTGTAGCTGAAGTGCAGCTGGGTCACGCAGAAAGACAATGATCCAAACCACACAATCAAGACATGAAATTTGGTTAAAAATAAAAATAATGTGAAGTTTTGGACTGGTTTAGTCAAATCCAGACCTAATCCCAATTGAGATGTTGTGGCAGGATTTGAAACGAGCAGTTCATGCTTGAAACCCCTCAAATACCGCTGAGTTCTACGTGGAAGAGTGGATCAAAATTCCTCCACAGTGACGTGAGAAACTGATCAAAAACTACAGGAAGTGGTTGGTTGGAGTCGTTACAGCTAAATGTGGCACAACCAGTTATTGAGTGTAGGGGATTACTTTTTCACATGGGGGGGAATTTGTAAATATTAGGTTTTGGTTGAAGACCTGACAAGCTGACAAGGTACAAATCCGCCGTTCTGCCCCTGAACAGGCAGTTAACCCACTGTTCCCAGGCCGTCATTGAAAATAAGAATTTGTTCTTAACTGACTTGCCTGGTTAAATAAAGGTAAAAAAAAAAAAAAACATTCAGTATCAAAAAGATGCAAAAACAGAGAATGTCAGGAAGGAGGCGAATACTATTTCACCACAATGAATATTTAGAAACTCAGTCACTATGTTGGAGAACTCAGTCAAAACTCAGTCACTGTGTTGGGGAACTCAGTCACTGTATTTTGGGTAATCAGTCACTATGTTGGTGAACTCAGTTACTGTATTTTGGGTAATCAGTCACTGTGTTGGGGAACTCAGTCACTGTATTTTGGGTAATCAGTCACTATGTTGGTGAACTCAGTCACTGTATTTTGGGTAATCAGTCACTATGTTGGTGAACTCAGTCACTGTATTTTGGGTAATCAGTCACTGTGTTGGGGAACTCAGTCACTGTATTTTGGGTAATCAGTCACTATGTTGGTGAACTCAGTCACTGTATTTTTGGGTAATCAGTCACTATGTTGGTGAACTCAGTCACTGTATTTTGGGTAATCAGTCACTATGTTGGTGAACTCAGTCACTGTATTTTGGGTAATCAGTCACTATGTTGGTGAACTCAGTCACTGTATTTTGGGTAATCAGTCACTATGTTGGTGAACTCAGTCACTGTATTTTGGGTAATCAGTCACTATGTTGGTGAACTCAGTTACTGGATTTTGGGTAATCAGTCACTATGTTGGTGAACTCAGTCACTGTATTTTGGGTAATCAGTCACTATGTTGGTGAACTCAGTCACTATGTTGGTGAACTCAGTCACTGTATTTTGGGTAATCAGTCACTATGTTGGTGAACTCAGTCACTGTATTTTGGGTAATCAGTCACTATGTTGGTGAACTCAGTCACTATGTTGGTGAACTCAGTCACTGTATTTTGGGTAATCAGCCACTATGTTGGGGAACTCAGTCACTGTATTTTGGGTAATCAGTCACTGTGTTGGAGAACTCAGTTACTGTATTTTGGGTAATCAGTCACTATGTTGGTGAACTCAGTCACTGTATTTTGGGTAATCAGTCACTATGTTGGTGAACTCAGTCACTATGTTGGTGAACTCAGTCACTGTATTTTGGGTAATCAGTCACTGTGTTGGGGAACTCAGTCACTGTATTTTTGGGTAATCAGTCACTATGTTGGTGAACTCAGTCACTGTATTTTGGGTAATCAGTCACTATGTTGGTGAACTCAGTCACTATGTTGGTGAACTCAGTCACTGTATTTTGGGTAATCAGTCACTGTGTTGGGGAACTCAGTCACTGTATTTTGGGTAATCAGTCACTATGTTGGTGAACTCAGTCACTGTATTTAGGGTAATCAGTCACTATGTTGGTGAACTCAGTCACTGTATTTTGGGTAATCAGTCACTATGTTGGTGAACTCAGTTACTGTATTTTGGGTAATCAGTCACTATGTTGGTGAACTCAGTCACTGTATTTTGGGTAATCAGTCACTATGTTGGTGAACTCAGTTACTGTATTTTGGGTAATCAGTCACTGTGTTGGAGAACTCAGTCACTGTATTTTGGGTAATCAGTCACTATGTTGGTGAACTCAGTCACTGTATTTTGGGTAATCAGTCACTGTGTTGGTGAACTCAGTCACTGTATTTTGGGTAATCAGTCACTATGTTGGGGAACTCAGTCACTGTATTTTGGGTAATCAGTCACTATGTTGGTGAACTCAGTCACTGTATTTTGGGTAATCAGTCACTATGTTGGTGAACTCAGTTACTGTATTTTGGGTAATCAGTCACTATGTTGGTGAACTCAGTCACTGTATTTTGGGTAATCAGTCACTATGTTGGTGAACTCAGTCACTGTGTTGGTGAACTCAGTTACTGTATTTTGGGTAATCAGTCACTATGTTGGTGAACTCAGTCACTGTGTTGGTGAACTCAGTCACTGTATTTTGGGTAATCAGTCACTATGTTGGTGAACTCAGTCACTGTATTTTGGGTAATCAGTCACTATGTTGGAGAACTCAGTCACTATGTTGGTGAACTCAGTCACTGTATTTTGGGTAATCAGTCACTATGTTGGTGAACTCAGTCACTGTATTTTGGGTAATCAGTCACTATGTTGGGGAACTCAGTCACTGTATTTAGGGTAATCAGTCACTATGTTGGTGAACTCAGTTACTGTATTTTGGGTAATCAGTCACTATGTTGGTGAACTCAGTCACTGTATTTTGGGTAATCAGTCACTGTGTTGGGGAACTCAGTCACTGTATTTTGGGTAATCAGTCACTGTGTTGGGGAACTCAGTTACTGTATTTTGGGTAATCAGTCACTGTGTTGGGGAACTCAGTCACTGTATTTTGGGTAATCAGTCACTGTGTTGGGGAACTCAGTCACTGTATTTTGGGTAATCAGTCACTGTGTTGGGGAACTCAGTTACTGTATTTTGGGTAATCAGTCACTGTGTTGGTGAACTCAGTCACTGTATTTTGGGTAATCAGTCACTATGTTGGGGAACTCAGTCACTGTATTTTGGGTAATCAGTCACTATGTTGGGGAACTCAGTCACTGTATTTTTGGGTAATCAGTCACTATGTTGGGGAACTCAGTCACTGTATTTTGGGTAATCAGTCACTGTGTTGGGGAACTCAGTCACTGTATTTTGGGTAATCAGCCGGGGTCTCAACTGTTGAGATTATATTATTACTATTATTGTTGTTGTTTTTTTGTGCAGAAATAAAAGGTGACTGAGGGCCGTACCTCGTATTTAACTCCTGGAGGGCTACTGGACTACTGATGCAGTACACTGTGGAAACACAATGCAAAACACAAGGGGAGAGTTACACACAGCTATCTAGACAGCATATCAAACACAAGAGGAGAGTTACACACAGCTATCTAGACAGCATATCAAACACAAGGGGAGAGTTACAGACAGCTATCTAGACAGCATATCAAATACAAGGGGAGAGTTACAGACAGCTATCTAGAGAGGATATCAAACACAAGGGGAGAGTTACAGACAGCTATCTAGAGAGGATATCAAACACAAGAGGAGAGTTACACACAGCTATCTAGAGAGGATATCAAACACAAGAGGAGAGTTACACACAGCTATCTAGACAGCATATCAAACACAAGAGGAGAGTTACACACAGCTATCTAGACAGCATATCAAACACAAGGGGAGAGTTACAGACAGCTATCTAGAGAGGATATCAAACACAAGGGGAGAGTTACAGACAGCTATCTAGAGAGGATATCAAACACAAGAGGAGAGTTACACACAGCTATCTAGAGAGGATATCAAACACAAGAGGAGAGTTACACACAGCTATCTAGACAGCATATCAAACACAAGAGGAGAGTTACACACAGCTATCTAGACAGCATATCAAACACAAGAGGAGAGTTACACACAGCTATCTAGACAGGATATCAAACACAAGAGGAGAGTTATCCACAGCTATCTAGACAGCATATCAAACACAAGAGGAGAGTTACACACAGCTATCTAGACAGCATATCAAATACAAGGAGAGAGTTACAGACAGCTATCTAGACAGCATATCAAACACAAGAGGAGAGTTACCCACAGCTATCTAGACAGCATATCAAACACAAGAGGAGAGTTACACACAGCTATCTAGACAGCATATCAAACACAAGAGGAGAGTTACACACAGATATCTAGACAGCATATCAAATACAAGAGGAGAGTTACACACAGCTATCTAGACAGCATATCAAACACAAGAGGAGAGTTACACACAGATATCTAGACAGCATATCAAATACAAGAGGAGAGTTACCCACAGCTATCTAGACAGCATATCAAACACAAGAGGAGAGTTACACACAGATATCTAGACAGCATATCAAATACAAGAGGAGAGTTACCCACAGCTATCTAGACAGCATATCAAACACAAGAGGAGAGTTACACACAGCTATCTAGACAGCATATCAAACACAAGAGAAGAGTTACCCACAGCTATCTAGACAGCATATCAAACACAAGAGGAGAGTTACACACAGCTATCTAGACAGCATATCAAACACAAGGAGAGAGTTACAGACAGCTATCTAGACAGCATATCAAACAAGAGGAGATCTATCTAGACAGGATATCAAATACAAGAGGAGAGTTACCCACAGCTCTCTAGACAGGATATGAAACACAAGAGGAGAGTTACACACAGCTATATAGAGAGGATATCAAATACAAGAGGAGAGTTACACACAGCTATCTAGACAGGATATCAAATACAAAGAGAGAGTTACAGACAGCTATCTAGACAGCATATCAAACACAAGAGGAGAGTTACACACAGATATCTAGACAGCATATCAAACACAAGAGGAGAGTTACACACAGCTATCTAGACAGCATATCAAACACAAGGAGAGAGTTACAGACAGCTATCTAGACAGCATATCAAACACAAGGAGAGAGTTACAGACAGCTATCTAGACAGGATATGAAATACAAGAGAAGAGTTACACACAGCTATCTAGAGAGGATATCAAATACAAGAGGAGAGTTACACACAGCTATCTAGACAGCATATCAAACACAAGAGGAGAGTTACACACAGCTATCTAGACAGCATATCAAACACAAGAGGAGAGTTACACACAGCTCTCTAGAGAGGATATCAAACACAAGAGGAGAGTTACACACAGCTATCTAGACAGGATATCAAATACAAGAGGAGAGTTACACACAGCTCTCTAGAGAGGATATCAAACACAAGAGGAGAGTTACACACAGCTATCTAGAGAGGATATCAAATACAAGAGGAGAGTTACAGACAGCTATCTAGACAGGATATCAAATACAAGAGGAGAGTTACACACAGCTCTCTAGAGAGGATATCAAACACAAGAGGAGAGTTACACACAGCTATCTAGAGAGGATATCAAATACAAGAGGAGAGTTACACACAGCTATCTAGAGAGGATATCAAATACAAGAGGAGAGTTACACACAGCTCTCTAGACAGGATATGAAACACAAGAGGAGAGTTACACACAGCTCTCTAGACAGGATATGAAACACAAGCAATTCAAGGACACCCAGTCTAATTAGTAATGTAATGTTTGTTTTTTCATCGCCAACATTGGCTGTTGCAGGAGTTAGACAGGCCATCAAAGCAGTAGTTATTTTTCAGCAACTATAAAGATTAGCCGACATCGTCAAACAAAACGCAGATTATTTTTGCTCCAAGTTTGGGACTGAGTCCTGCAATATCAACAGGTTGTAGCCTTTATAACATCTATATCTATCTATTTTTTTTGGGGGGGGGGATATTAGTTCAAATTGCTGCAGGGTTTATTTTTCTAATTTCAGCTGTTCAGAAATATGAGGCGGAGACATCGGCTACATCGCCGCGGTACGGAAGGAGGAGAGTAGAGAGAGAAACGTGACGAGTGAGGAGAAGTGTTAGCAGCAGTTACGAAGAACGGTGCACAGAACGTGTTCCGGATCCTTCTCTTTGAGAAAGATGTTTCCAGAAGGGGCAGCGACAACTCCGCATTCACAGTCTCGGCCTCTCCTTTTTTGTCCGCAAGGTGTGTGTGTGTGTGTGTGTGTGTGTGTGTGTGTGTGTGTGTGTGTGTGTGTGTGTGTGTGTGTGTGTGTCTGTGTGTGTCTGTGTGTGTCTGTGTCTGTGTCTGTGTCTGTGTCTGTGTCTGTG
>NC_088229.1:76374285-76394285 GCF_036934945.1 Oncorhynchus masou masou
AGACGACCAGAACCCACTGGATTCTCCAATTACCCTGTCCTATAGGACAAAATAAAAACCCTCCAACCCAAAAAGGCCTGTGGTGTTGATGGTATCCTCAATGAAATGATCAAATATACAGACAACAAATTCCAATTGGCTATACTAAAACTCTTTAACATCATCCTTAGCTCTGGCATCTTCCCCAATATTTGGAACCAAGGACTGATCACCCCAATCCACAAAAATTGAGACAAATTTGACCCCAATAACTACCGTGGAATATGCGTCAACAGTAACCTTGGGAAAATCCTCTGCATTATCATTAACAGCAGACTCGTACACTTCCTCAATGAAAACAATGTACTGAGCAAATGTCAAATTGGCTTTTTACCAAATTACCGTACAACAGACCATGTATTCACCCTGCACACCCTAATTGACAACCAAACAAACCAAAACAAAGGCAAAGTCTTCTCATGCTTTGTTGATTTCAAAAAAGCCTTCGACTCAATTTGGCATGAGGGTCTGCTATACAAACTGATGGAAAGTGGTGTTGGGGGTAAAACATATGACATCATAAAATCCATGTACACAAACAACAAGTGTGCGGTTAAAATTGGCAAAAAACACACAAATTTCTTCACACAGGGTCGTGGGGTTAGACAGGGATGCAGCTTAAGCCCCACCCTCTTCAACATATATATCAACGAACTGGCGCGGGCACTAGAAAAGTCTGCAGCACCCGGCCTCACCCTACTAGAATCTGAAGTCAAATGTCTGCTGTTTACTGATGATCTGGTGCTTCTGTCACCAACCAAGGAGGGCCTACAGCAGCACCTAGATCTTATGCACAGATTCTGTCAGACCTGGGCCTTGACAGTAAATCTCAGTAAGACCAAAATAATGGTGTTCCAAAAAAGGTCCAGTCACCAGGACCACAAATACAAATTCCATCTAGACACGGTTGCCCTAGAGCACACAAAAACTATACATACCTTGGCCTAAACATCAGCGCCACAGGTAACTTCCACAAAGCTGTGAACGATCTGAGAGACAAGGCAAGAAGGGCATTCTATGCCATCAAAAGGAACATAAATTTCAACATACCAATTAGGATTTGGCTAAAAATACTTGAATCAGTCATAGAGCCCATTGCCTTTTATGGTTGTGAGGTCTGGGGTCCACTCACCAACCAAGACTTCACAAAATGGGACAAACACCAAATTGAGACTCTGCACGCAGAATTCTGCAAAAATATCCTCAGTGTACAACGTAGAACACCAAATAATGCATGCAGAGCAGAATTAGGCCGATACCCACTAATGATCAAAATCCAGAAAAGAGCTGTTAAATTCTATAACCACCTAAAAGGAAGCGATTCCCAAACCTTCCACAACAAAGCCATCACCTACAGAGATGAACCTGGAGAAGAGTCCCCTAAGCAAGCTGGTCCTGGGGCTCTGTTCACAAACACACCCTACAGAGCCCCATGACAGCAGCACAATTAGACCCAACCAAATCATGAGAAAACAAAAAGATAATTACTTGACACATTGGAAAGAATTAACAAAAAAACAGAGCAAACTAGAATGCTATTTGGCCCTACACAGAGAGTACACAGCGGCAGAATACCTGACCACTGTGACTGACCCAAAATTAAGGAAAGCTTTGACTATGTACAGACTCAGCGAGCATAGCCTTGCTATTGAGAAAGGCCGCCGTAGGCAGACATGGCTCTCAAGAGAAGACAGGCTATGTGCACACTGCCCACAAAATGAGGTGGAAACTGAGCTGCACTTCCTAACCTCCTGCCCAATGTATGACCATATTAGAGACACATATTTCCCATAGGTCACACAAACCCACAAAGAATTTGAAAACGAATCCATTTTTGATAAACTAGATGGCACAATCTGCCATCACAGCAGCAAGATTTGGGCCCTGTTGCCACAAGCAAAGCGCAACCAGTGAAGAACACACACCATGTAAATACAACACATATTTATGTTGATTTATTTTCCCGTATTAACTATCTGTACATCGTTACAACACTGTATATATACATAATATGACATTTGTAATTTCTTTATTCTTTTGGAACTTCTGTGAGTGTAATGTTTACTGTTCATTTTTAATTGTTTATTTCACTTTTGTTTATTATCTATTTCACTTGCTTTGGCAATGTTAACATATGTTTCACCATGCTAATAAAGCCCCTTGAATTGAATTGAGAGAGAGAGAGGGAAGATAGAGAGGAGAGAGAGGGAAGAGAGAGGGAAGAGAGAGGGGGGAGAGAGAGAGGGAAGAGAGAGAGAAGAGAGAGGGAAGAGAGAGAGAGAGAGGGAAGAAAGAGAGAGAGAGCGGAAAGAGAGAGAGGGAAGAGAGAGAGAGAGAGAGAGAGAGAGAGAGAGAAAGAGAGAGAGGGAAGAGAGAGAGAGAGAAGATAGAGAGAGAGAGAGAGAGAGAGAGAGAGAGAGAGAGAGAGAGAGAGAGAGACGAGAGAGAGGGAAGAGAGAGAGAGAGAAGATAGAGATAGAGAGAGAGAGAGAGAGAGAGAAAGAGAGAGAGAGAGAGATAGCGAGAGGGTGGGGGAGGGGACCTCCCTGACCCAGCAGTGAATCTCTATGTGGGATGTCAAAGTGCTCCAATTGGCAGAGACAACAGAAAGAACATAGACCCATCATCTCTGGCTGTTAAAGTATCAGAAACATTAGCTGGGAGTTGCACGGCTTGAGGTTCGATGTGATTTAATAGTAACACAGACCCATTAGTCTGTTGCTGTCTCTACTGTGAGGGAGGCTCAAACACGGCGTACCGACCCAACCTTACTCCATGGAGCAACATGGAGTCCTCTCCTCACACCTCCTTACATCAGTCCGGGCAGCGCTCACAACACACAACAAGAAATTATATATATATATATATGTATATATATATATATGAGGGAGAGAGAGAGAGAGACAGACAGACAGACAGACAGAGAGCAAGAGAGGGAGAGAGAGAGACAGGGAGAGAGAGAGAGAGAGAGAGAGAGAGAGAGAGAGAGAGAGAGAGAGAGAGAGAGAGAGAGAGAGAGAGAGAGAGAGAGAGAGAGAGAGAGAGAGAGAGAGAGAGAGAGAGAGAGAGAGAGAGAGAGAGAGTGGTTGATGACAAATTCCATTACTGTACTTGTCAACTTCTTCAGGTAGTGAAGACAACAACAGCAAATTTCAATATTCTTTGTCAGCTTTTCAGAAACACAAACAAGACATTATACACTATCGGAAGGAGGGTGTTGCCTTTGTCTCCTCACACAATGTGGGCTACGTACCAGAATGTATGAACAAAGGACCAATATCACTCATCGCCAGAAAACAAAAAACCCATCAAAAAAACATCTTACCTCTCACACGCAGGTTTCCAGTAGTATCCTTCACAAATGTTCAGGCGAACAACGTACAGGCTATATTCAGGATGGCTGGAACGTACAGGCTATATTCAGGATGGCTGGAACGTACAGGCTATAATAAGGATGGCTGGAACGTACAGGCTATATATTCGAATGGTTGCAGCGATGCCTGCGACACAAGTGGTGTTCACTTTCTCTGTGTGAGGAGAAATGTCCCAACTTGTCTAGTGAAATTGTGATAACAGGGGGGTGTAGTATGGTATCATCGGGATTATGAGGTATTAGTGGGGTCCAGATGCAAGGGAAGCAGTAAACAGATGGCTTGGGGCTGCTAATACGCAACACGACACACTGACACACGTTGTTGTTTCATCAGGTCACACAAAGACGTATAGGAATATCTTCTGTCTTGTCCCCTGTACCACCATGCTGAATATCATGTCCTTCAATATTTTTTATTTTTTTATTTAACCTTTATTTAACTAGGCAAGTCAGTTAAGAACAAATTCTTATTTTCAATGACGGCCAAGGAACAGTGGGTTAACTGCCTGTTCAGGGGCAGAACGACAGATTTGTACCTTGTCAGCTCGGGGATATGAACTTGCAACCTTTCGGTTACTAGTCCAATGCTCTAACCACTAGGCTACCCTGCCGCCCCAATATGAGACCACAGGTGAGTGGGAGGGAACACGACGATACCACAGGTGAGTGGGAGGGAACACGATGAGACAACAGGTGAGTGGAGGGAACACGATGAGACCACAGGTCAGTGGGAGGGAACACGACGATACCACAGGTGAGTGGCAGGGAACACGATGAGACCACAGGTGAGTGGGAGGGAACACGATGAGACCACAGGTGAGTGGGAGGGAACACGATGAGACCACAGGTGAGTGGCAGAGAACACGATGAGACCACAGGTGAGTGGGAGGAAACACGATGAGACCACAGGTGAGTGGGAGGGAACACGATGAGACCACAGGTGAGTGGGAGGGAACACGATGAGACCACAGGTGAGTGGAGGGAACACGATGAGACCACAGGTGAGTGGAGGGAACCAGACGATACCACAGGTGAGTGGGAGGGAACACGATGAGACCACAGGTGAGTGGAGGGAACACGATGAGACCACAGGTGAGTGGGAGGGAACACGATGAGACCACAGGTGAGTCGGAGGGAACACGATGAGACCACAGGTCAGTGGGAGGGAACACGATGAGACCACAGGTGAGTGGGAGGGAACACGATGAGACCACAGGTGAGTGGGAGGGAACACGATGAGACCACAGGTGAGTGGGATGAAACACAATGAGACCACAGGTCAGTGGGAGGGAACACGATGAGACCACAGGTCAGTGGGAGGGAACACGACGATACCACAGGTGAGTGGCAGGGAACACGATGAGACCACAGGTGAGTGGGAGGGAACACGATGAGACCACAGGTGAGTGGGAGGGAACACGATGAGACCACAGGTGAGTGGCAGAGAACACGATGAGACCACAGGTGAGTATTAGGAAACACGATGATACCACAGGTGAGTGGAGGGAACACGATGAGACCACAGGTGAGTGGGAGGGAACACGACGATACCACAGGTGAGTGGGAGGGAACACGATGAGACCACAGGTGAGTGGAGGGAACACGATGAGACCACAGGTCAGTGGGAGGGAACACGATGAGACCACAGGTGAGTGGGAGGGAACACGACGATACCACAGGTGAGTGGGAGGGAACACGACGATACCACAGGTGAGTTGGAGGGAACACGATGAGACCACAGGTGAGTGGAGGGAACACGATGAGACCACAGGTGAGTGGAGGGAACACGATGAGACCACAGGTGAGTGGGAGGGAACACGATGAGACCACAGGTGAGTGGAGGGAACACGATGAGACCACAGGTGAGTGGGAGGGAACACGATGAGACCACAGGTGAGTGGAGGGAACACGATGAGACCACAGGTGAGTGGAGGGAACACGATGAGAACACAGGTGAGTGGAGGGAACACGATGAGACCACAGGTGAGTGGGAGGGAACACGATGAGACCACAGGTGAGTGGGAGGGAACACGATGAGACCACAGGTGAGTGGGAGGGAACACGATGAGACCACAGGTGAGTGGAGGGAACACGATGAGACCACAGGTGAGTGGGAGGGAACACGACGATACCACAGGTGAGTGGCAGAGTATACAACAGAAGATTGACTTGTTCTGTTTTGCAACGTGTTGTTACCATTGTTTTCTAAAGCGGATTAGACCAGATGGAACCCCCCCCCGGATGGCCACCCCCATGGGCAATGCCCAGTTTAGCTCCTCCTTTTCTGGGTGGCCCCTCCTCCTCCAGCAAACACAGATCCATATGAGTGTCTGTCTGGGCCAAACTAGGACATATGAAGTATAAAAGATGAGAGACTGTAACCTTGAGGTGTAGAGCAACGCTAGAGGACGGAAAGTTCAAATCACTTCAACTGTGAATAACCACAAATTCACAAACACGCCTTATTGTGAAGAGCCGTGTCACTCTGACAGCATTACGCCAAGGCCACGCCCCTTCCCTCCTCACCTGTTCCCACTGCCTCATCACCTGTCCTTTACCCTTTTGAACTCTTATCATTACCCTTTGACCTCTACATGCTTTGTAAGTAGGAAAACCTGCAAAAATTGGCAGTGTATCAAATACTTGCTCTCCCCCATACAAGCAGCAGGCTCCTTCCTACACACTGGAACCGTGTGCTTGGGGATGCCACATGATGGTCCAACACTTCCATTGTGCGTGACTACTAGTTTAAACAGTGGGGAGAGCAAGTATTTGATACACTGCCGATTTTTGCAGGTCTTCCTACTTACAAAGCATGTAGAGGTCTGTAATTTTTATCATAGGTACACTTCAACTGTGAGAGACGGAATCTAAAACAAAAATCCAGAAAATCACATTGTATGATTTTTAAGTAATTAATTTGCATGACATACGTATTTGATACATCAGATAATCAGAACTTAATATTTGGTACAGAAACCTTTGTTTGCAATTACAGAGATCATACGGTTCATGTAGTTCTTGACCCTTTTTGCACACACGGCAGCAGGGATTTGGCCCACTCCTCCATACAGACCTTCTCCAGATCCTTCAGGTTTCGGGGCTGTCGCTGGGCAATACGGCCTTTCAGCTCCCTCCAAAGATGTTCTATTGGGTTCAGGTCTGGAGACTGGCTAGGCCACTCCAGGACCTTGAGATGCTTCTTACGGAGCCAGCCACGACCCATCTTCAATGCTCTTACTGAGGGAAGGAGGTTGTTGACCAAAATCTCGCGATACATGGCCCCATCCATCCTCCCCTCAATACGGTGCAGTCGTCCTGTCCCCTTTGCAGAAAAGCATCTCCAAAGAATGATATTTCCACCTCCATGCTTCATGGTTGGGATGGTGTTCTTTGGGTTGTACTCATCCTTCTTCTTCCCCGAAAGATGGTGAGTGGATTTTAGACCATAAAGCTCTATTTTTGTCTCATCTGACCACATGAGCTTCTCCCATTCCTCCTCTGGATCATCCAGATGGTCATTGGCAAACTTCAGACGGGCCTGGACATGTGTTGGCTTGAGCAGGGGGACCTTGCGTGTGCTGCAGGATTTTAATCCATGATGGCGTAGTGTGTTTCTAATGGTTTTCTTTGAGACTGTGGTCCCAGCTCTCTTCGGGTCATTGATCAGGTCCTGCCGTGTAGTTCTGGGCTGATCCCTCAGCTTCCTCATGATCATTGATGCCCCACGAGGTGAGATCTTACATGGAGCACCAGACCGAGGGTGATTGACCGTCACCTTGAACTTCATCCATTTTCTAATAATTGCGCCAACAGTTGTTCTCAGGCAGGCTCTTCAGGTTGTAGTTTTAAAGTCTCCTGGCAGTCTCTTCAGGTTGTAGTTTTATAGTCTCCTGGCAGTCTCTTCAGTTTGTAGTTCTGTAGTCTACTGGCAGTCTCTTCAGGTTGTAGTTTTATAGTCTCCTGGCAGTCTCTTCAGGTTGTAGTTTTATAGTCTCCTGGCAGTCTCTTCAGGTTGTAGTTTTATAGTCTCCTGGCAGTCTCTTCCGGTTATAGTTCTACAGTCTCCTGGCAGTCTCTTCAGGTTGTAGTTCTACAGTCTCCTGGCAGTCTCTTCAGGTTGTAGTTTTATAGTCTCCTGGCAGTCTCTTCAGGTTGTAGTTCTACAGTCTCCTGGCAGTCTCTTCAGTTTGTAGTTCTACAGGCTCCTGGCAGTCTCTTCAGTTTGTAGTTCTACATTCTCCTGGCAGTCTCCTGGCAGTCTCTTCAGTTTGTAGTTCTGTATTCTCCTGGCAGTCTCTTCAGGTTGTAGTTCTACAGTCTCCTGGCAGTCTCTTCAGGTTGTAGTTCTACAGGCTCCTGGCAGTCTCTTCAGTTTGTAGTTCTACAGTCTCCTGGCAGTCTCCTGGCAGTCTCTTCAGTTTGTAGTTCTGTATTCTCCTGGCAGTCTCTTCAGGTTGTAGTTCTACAGTCTCCTGGCAGTCTCTTCAGGTTGTAGTTCTACAGTCTCCTGGCAGTCTCTTCAGGTTGTAGTTCTACAGTCTCCTGGCAGTCTCTTCAGGTTGTAGTTCTACAGTCTCCTGGCAGTCTCTTCAGTTTGTAGTTCTACAGGCTCCTGGCAGTCTCTTCAGTTTGTAGTTCTACAGTCTCCTGGCAGTCTCTTCAGTTTGTAGTTCTACAGGCTCCTGGTAGTCTCTTCAGTTTGTAGTTCTACAGGCTCCTGGCAGTCTCTTCAGTTTGTAGTTCTACAGTCTCCTGGCAGTCTCTTCAGTTTGTAGTTCTACAGGCTCCTGGCAGTCTCTTCAGTTTGTAGTTCTACAGGCTCCTGGCAGTCTCTTCAGTTTGTAGTTCTACAGGCTCCTGGCAGTCTCTTCAGTTTGTAGTTCTACAGGCTCCTGGCAGTCTCTTCAGTTTGTAGTTCTGTAGTCTCCTGGCAGTCTCTTCAGGTTGTAGTTCTACAGTCTCCTGGCAGTCTCTTCAGGTTGTAGTTCTACAGGCTCCTGGCAGTCTCTTCAGTTTGTAGTTCTACAGTCTCCTGGCAGTCTCCTGGCAGTCTCTTCAGTTTGTAGTTCTGTATTCTCCTGGCAGTCTCTTCAGGTTGTAGTTCTACAGTCTCCTGGCAGTCTCTTCAGGTTGTAGTTCTACAGTCCCCTGGCAGTCTCTTCAGGTTGTAGTTCTACAGTCCCCTGGCAGTCTCTTCAGGTTGTAGTTCTACAGTCTCCTGGCAGTCTCTTCAGGTTGTAGTTCTACAGTCTCCTGGCAGTCTCTTCAGGTTGTAGTTCTACAGTCTCCTGGCAGTCTCTTCAGTTTGTAGTTCTACAGTCTCCTGGCAGTCTCTTCAGTTTGTAGTTCTACAGTCTCCTGGCAGTCTCTTCAGTTTGTAGTTCTACAGGCTCCTGGCAGTCTCTTCAGTTTGTAGTTCTACAGTCTCCTGGCAGTCTCCTGGCAGTCTCTTCAGTTTGTAGTTCTACAGGCTCCTGGCTGTCTCTTCAGTTTGTAGTTCTACAGGCTCCTGGCAGTCTCTTCAGTTTGTAGTTCTACAGTCTCCTGGCAGTCTCCTGGCAGTCTCTTCAGTTTGTAGTTCTACAGGCTCCTGGCAGTCTCTTCAGTTTGTAGTTCTACAGGCTCCTGGCCATCTCTTCAGTTTGTAGTTCTACAGGCTCCTGGCAGTCTCTTCAGTTTGTAGTTCTACAGGCTCCTGGCAGTCTCTTCAGTTTGTAGTTCTACAGTCTCTTGGCAGTCTCTTCAGTTTGTAGTTCTACAGTCTCCTGGCAGTCTCTTCAGTTTGTAGTTCTACAGGCTCCTGGCAGTCTCTTCAGTTTGTAGTTCTACAGGCTCCTGGCAGTCTCTTCAGTTTGTAGTTCTACTGTCTCCTGGCAGTCTCTTCAGTTTGTAGTTCTACAGTCTCCTGTCACTCACTTGTCATGTCTGCACCTTTACTGTGATGTGCTCCTAATGTTTCCCTTCTGTCTCTTCCTTCCAAACCACCACGTCCCTGTTATCCAATCCAAGACCTTACAACATATCACAAGTTGTACCACACAACTTTAGCAGCCCTTTAAATACAGTATCTCCTTCCTTCCCTCCTGTCTCCCTGTGCTTGGGCCTTTATTTGAAGTTAGATAATAGAAGAAAATGGAAACCTTGTCTTCAACCATTATTCCTGCATTCTGACAGAATGCATCATAAGGGCAAAATCAGTCCTCAACCCAGACTAAGTTCCAATCCACCTTAGTCCTCTATTTAGGCCTAAGATATATGTTGATATCGCTGTCTCCCCTGAATTCATATTGCATTCAGTGTTTCCATTGAGGTCAGTGTTTAATAGACAGAATTTATGACCATAATAGCGACAAACAACCCTCCAGGCAGCCCATCCACCAAAATGCCCTCTCCTCTCCCTACAATGGAAGCATCGCTCTGAGGCAGGCCACACTCCTCGGACAGCCTCATATAAACGTCACCCCAGTGAAGGGACTATGAGTTCAAAGAGTCCATAAATCTGTTGAGTGATTGTTGGTGGTCAATTAAGACTGTGTGAATGACTCCTTGTGGAGAGAACACTCTCATCCATGACAGAGAAGCCAGAAACCAGACCGCCATGGCACTCTGTGTGTATATGTGTGTGCGTGCTGTAATCTCTATCATGGGCTGGGTACAATGATAAATGGGTCCAGCGAGCCAATAGTATAATGGCAGCCATTGTGCCCAGTAGTCAGTCAGCCAGTCAAGTGCAATATTCAGGAAAGCTGGTTCATTACAAACAATAGAGACTCAATCATGTGTGAAATTAGCAGTTTGAATAGAAAGGCTATCATATCACACACACAATCATATCAGTCATCAGCTCCTACAATAATTAGTAATGGGAGGGAGAAACAGTCTTTGCTTTTCTTTCCTTTTATTGATTATAATTTTAATAGTACAGTATCAGAGTTCTGGGGTCATTCAGCAGGTGCCTTTATAGGATTTGAAGACATTTGGGTCTTAGTCCAAGGCACGTAGGAGGGTCTGGGGGCATCCTCCCCAGGCAAAAAAATAAATAGAGTTTCAATAGCTAAATGCATGAATGTGGTGTTATTTCAGATGAACGTTGAGGAAATATATTTTTTTAAGGTTTAAAGAAGGTCATACCAAGCATTATTATGATATGTGATTTGGAATTTTAAGAACCATTGAAGCATAAAATATATATATATATATATATATATATATATATATATATGTACGTACATATATACAGTTGAAGCCTGAAGTTTACATACACTTAGGTTGGAGCAATTAAAACTTGTTTTTCAGCCACTCCCCACATTTCATGTTAACAAACTATAGTTTTGGCAAGTCGGTTCGGAAATCCGTGAATTGGGATATTGTGATACAACTGTGAATTTTGGTACAGTGAGTTACAAGTGAAATAATCTGTCTGATGATCAATTGTTGGAAAAATTATTTTGTAATGCACAGAGTAGTCATTTTTCCCAAAACTTTTTACAGACAGATTATTTCACTTATACCTCACTGTATCACAATTCCAGTGGGTCAGAAGTTTACATACACAAAGTTGACTGCCTTTAAAAATAGCTTGGAAAATTCCAGAAATTGATGTCATGGCTTTAGACATTTCCGATTTGAGTCAATTGGAGGTGGAACTGTGGATGTATTTCAAGGCCTACCTTCAAAATCAGTGTCTCTTCGCTTGAGATCATGGTAAAATCAATAGAAAGACCTTAGAAAACAAATTGTAGACCTCCACAAGTCTGGTTTATGCTTGGAGCAATTTCCAAATGCCTGAACGTGCCACGTTCATCTGTACAAACAATAGTATGCAAGTATTGACTGTCTACCGGTACCCCCTGTATCTAGCCTCCACATTGACTCTGTACCGTAACACCCTGTATATAGCCTCCACAATGACTCTGTACCGTAACACCCTGTATATAGCCTCCACATTGACTCTGTACCGGTACCCCCTGTATCTAGCATCCACATTGACTCTGTACCGTAACACCCTGTATATAGCCTCCACATTGACTCTGTACCAGTACCCCCTGTATATAGCCTCCACATTGACTCTGTACCGTAACACACTGTATATAGCCTCCATATTGACTCTCTACCAGTACCCCCTGTATATAGCCTCCACATTGACTCTGTACCGGTACCCCCTGTATATAGCCCCAACATTGACTCTGTACAGGTCCCCCCTGTATATAGCCTCCACATTGACTCTGTACCGGTACCCCTTGTATCTAGCCTCCACATTGACTCTGTACCGTAACACCCTGTATATAGCCTCCACATTGACTCTGTACCGGTACCCCCTGTATATAGACTTCACATTGACTCTGTACCGTAACACACTGTATATAGCCTCCACATTGACTCTCTACCAGTACCCCCTGTATATAGCCTCCACATTGACTCTGTACCGGTACCCCCTGTATATAGCCCCCACATTGACTCTGTACAGGTCCCCCCTGTATATAGCCTCCACATTGACTCTGTACCGGTACCCCCTGTATATAGACTTCACATTGACTCTGTACCGTAACACACTGTATATAGCCTACACATTGACTCTCTACCAGTACCCCCTGTATATAGCCTCCACATTGACTCTGTACAGGTCCCCCCTGTATATAGCCTCCACATTGACTCTGTACCGGTACCCCCTGTATATAGACTTCACATTGACTCTGTACCGTAACACACTGTATATAGCCTCCACATTGACTCTCTACCAGTACCACCTGTATATAGCCTCCACATTGACTCTGTACCGGTACCCCCTGTATATAGCCCCCACATTGACTCTGTACCGGTACCCCCTGTATATAGCCTCCACATTGACTCTGTACCGGTACCCCCTGTATATAGCCTCCACATTGACTCTGTACCGGTACCCCCTGTATATAGACTCCACATTGACTCTGTACTGGTACCCCCTGTATATAGCCTCCACATTGACTCTGTACCGGTACCCCCTGTATATAGCCTCCACATTGACTCTGTACAGTAACCCCCTGTATATAGCCTCCACATTGACTCTGTACCGTAACACCCTGTATATAGCCTCCACATTGACTCTGTACCGTAACCCCCTGTATATAGCCTCCACATTGACTCTGTACCGTAACACCCTGTATATAGCCTCCACATTGACTCTGTACCGTAACAACCTGTATTTAGCCTCCACATTGACTCTGTACCGGTACCCCCTGTATATAGCCTCCACATTGACTCTGTACCGGTACCCCCTGTATATAGCCTCCACATTGACTCTGTACCAGGTCCACCTGTATATAGCCTCCACATTGACTCTGTACCGTAACACCCTGTATATAGCCTCCACATTGACTCTGTACCGTAACACCCTGTATATAGCCTCCACATTGACTCTGTACCGTAATACCCTGTATATAGCCTCCACATTGACTCCAGGGCTACTGTAGGGTTAGATTGCCCAATACGGGTGTTCATGCTGCCCAATATGTTTCCTAAAGATTAGAAAGGAAAAGTCACATCGGTACGTCAGAAAAAATATCACTCATTAAACTGGGTTTTACATGAGATTTTTATAGTGTGGTGCGCCTGTGGCTATTTCTGTTTAGACTGAATGCAGCCCTTTAAAGCTCATTTATTTGGTCTGAACCACAGGTCAATGGCGTCCATATAAGGACATCATCACATGTGAATTGAAGTCTCCTGGCTTCCACCTCTGTTCGACTGAAGCATCCATCTCTTTGATTTGACCTGAGTAGTGAGGTTCACTAATCAATCCTGGGCAGAAAACCCACCAGGCAACAGACGTGTGATTTTTTAACAGACACCATTACTGTGTGAGTGTAGAGTTTTTCAATCATGAGTGTTTTTTCTTGGTCGCTTTGTAAATTAGTCTCCAGATGTTGTGATACACAGAAGTGACAATGTTTATAAAGTAAATTTAGTGGTGTAAAGTAGTTAAGTATAAATAGTTACGTCGTTTTTGGGGTATCTGTACTTTACTAGTTATATTTTTGAAAACTTTTACTTCACTACATTCCTAAAGAAAAGAATGCACGTTTTACTCCATACATTTTCCCTGACACCCAAAAGTACTAGTTACATTTTGAATGCATAGCAGGACAGGAAAATGGTCCAATTTCAGACATTAATCAAGAGAACATCCCTGGTCATCCCTACTGCCTCCGATCTGGCAGACTCACTAAACAGAGAACATCCCTGGTCATCCCTACTGCCTCCAATCTGGCAGACTCACTAAACAGAGAACATCCCTGGTCATCCCTACAGCCTCTGATCTGGCAGACTCACTAAACAGAGAACATCACTGGTCATCCCTACAGCCTCTGATCTGGAAGACTCACTGAACAGAGAACATCCCTGATCATCCCTACAGCCACTAAACACATGCTTCCTTTGTAAATGATGTCAGTGATGGAGTGTTCCCCTGGCTATCTGTAAATGATGTCTGAGTGTTGGAGTGTTCCCCTGGCTATCTGTAATGATGTCTGAGTGTTGGAGTGCTCCCCTGGCTATCTGTAAATGATGTCTGAGTGTTGGAGTGTTCCCCTGGCTATCTGTAAATGATGTCTGAGTGTTGGAGTGTTCCACCGGCTATCTGTAAATTATGTCTGAGTGTTGGAGTGTTCCCCTGGCTATCTGTAAATGATGTCTGAGAGACTGAGTGTTCCCCTGGCTATCTGTAATGATGTCTGAGTGTTGGAGTGTTCCCCTGGCTATCTGTAAATGATGTCTGAGTGTTGGAGTGTTCCCATGGCTATCTGTAAATGATGTCTGAGTGTTGGAGTGTTCCCCTGGCTATCTGTAAATGATGTCTGAGTGATGGAGTGTTCCCCTGGCTATCTGTAAATGATTTCTGAGTGTTGGAGTGTTCCCCTGGCTATCTGTAAATGATGTCTGAGTGATGGAGTGTTCCCCTGGCTATCTGTAAATGATGTCTGAGTGATGGAGTGTTCCCCTGGCTATCTGTAATGATGTCTGAGTGTTCCCCTGGCTATCTGTAAATGATGTCTGAGTGATGGAGTGTTCCCCTGGCTCTCTGTATATAATGTCTGAGTGATGGAGTCTTCCCCTGGCTATCTGTAAATGATGTCTGAGTGTTGGAGTGTTCCCCTCGCTATCTGTAAAGGATATCTGAGTGATGGAGTGTTCCCCTGGCTATCTGTAAATGATGTCTGAGTGTTCCCCTGGCTATCTGTAAATGATGTCTGAGTGATGGAGTGTTCCCCTGGCTATCTGTAAATGATGTCTGAGTGTTGGAGTGTTCCCCTGGCTATCTGAAAAGGATATCTGCGTGCTGGAGTGTTCCCCTGGCTATCTGTAAATGATGTCTGAGTGTTGGAGTGTTCCCCTGGCTATCTGTAAATGATGTCTGAGTGTTGGAGTGTTCCCCTGGCTGTCTGTATATAATGTCTGAGTGATGGAGTATTCCCCTGGCTATCTGTAAATGTTGTCTGAGTGATGGAGTGTTCCCCTGGCTGTCTGTAAATGATGTCATGTCTGAGTGATGGAGTGTTCCCCTGGCTATCTGTAAATTATGTCTGAGTGTTGTACTGTTCCCCTGGCTATCTGTAAATGATGTCTGAGTGTTGGAGTGTTCCCCTGGCTATCTGTAAATGCTGTCTGAGTGTTGGCGTGTTCCCCTGGCTATCTGTAAATGATGTCATGTCTGAGTGATGGAGTGTTCCCCTGGCTATCTGTAAATGATGTCTGAGTGATGGAGTGTTCCCCTGGCTATCTGTAACTGATGTCTGAGTGATGGAGTGTTCCCCTGGCTATCTGTAAATGATGTCATGTCTGAGTGATGGAGTGTTCCCCTGGCTATCTGTAAATGATGTCTGAGTGATGGAGTGTTCCCCTGGCTATCTGTAATGATGTCTGAGTGATGGAGTGTTCCCCTGGCTATCTGTAATGATGTCTGAGTGTTCCCCTGGCTATCTGTAAATGATGTCTGAGTGATGGAGTGTTCCCCTGGCTATCTGTAATGATGTCTGAGTGTTCCCCTGGCTATCTGTAAATGATGTCTAAGTGATGGAGTGTTCCCCTGGCTATCTGTAAATGATGTCTGAGTGATGGAGTGTTCCCCTGGCTATCTGTAATGATGTCTGAGTGTTCCCCTGGCTATCTGTAAATGATGTCTGAGTGATGGAGTGTTCCCCTGGCTCTCTGTAAATGATGTCATGTCTGAGTGATGGAGTGTTCCCCTGACTATCTGTAAATGATGTCAGAGTGATGGAGTGTTCCACCGGCTATCTGTAATGATGTCTGAGTGATGGAGTGTTGCCCTGACTATCTGTAAATGATGTCTGAGTGTTCCCCTGGCTATCTGTAAATGATGTCTGAGTGATGGAGTGTTCCCCTGGCTATCTGTAAATGATGTCTGAGTGTTGGAGTGTTCCCCTGGCTATCTGTAAATGATGTCTGAGTGATGGAGTGTTCCCCTGGCTATCTGTAAATGATGTCTGAGTGTTCCCCTGGCTATCTGTAAATGATGTCTGAGTGATGGAGTGTTCCCCTGGCTATCTGTAAATGATGTCTGAGTGTTGGAGTGTTCCCCTGGCTATGTGTAAAGGATATCTGCGTGCTGGAGTGTTCCCCTGGCTATCTGTAAATGATGTCTGAGTGTCGGAGTGTTCCCCTGGCTGTCTGTATATAATGTCTGAGTGATGGAGTATTCCCCTGGCTATCTGTGAATGATGTCTGAGTGTTGGAGTGTTCCCCTGGCTATCTGTAAATTATGTCTGAGTGTTGGAGTGTTCCCCTGGCTATCTGTAAATGATGTCTGAGTGTTGGAGTGTTCCCCTGGCTATCTGTAAATGATGTCTGAGTGTTGGAGTGTTCCCCTGGCTATCTGTAAATGATGTTGGAGTGTTGGAGTGTTCCCCTGGCTATCTGTAAATGATGTCTGAGTGTTGGAGAGTTCCCCTGGCTATCTGTAAATGATATCTGAGTGTTGGAGTGTTCCCCTGGCTATCTGTAAATGATATCTGAGTGTTGGAGTGTTCCCCTGGCTATCTGTAAATGATATCTGAGTGTTGGAGTGTTCCCCTGGCTATCTGTAAATGATATCTGAGTGTTCACCTGGCTATCTGTAAATGATATCTGAGTGTTCACCTGGCTATCTGTAAATGATATCTGAGTGTTCACCTGGCTATCTGTAAATGATATCTGAGTGTTCACCTGGCTATCTGTAAATGATATCGGAGTGTTGGAGTGTTCACCTGGCTATCTGTAAATGATGTCTGAGTGTGGGAGTGTTCCCCTGACTATCTGTAAATGATGTCTGAGTGTTCACCTGGCTATCTGTAAATGATATCTGAGTGTTCACCTGGCTATCTGTAAATGATATCGGAGTGTTGGAGTGTTCACCTGGCTATCTGTAAATGATGTCTGAGTGTGGGAGTGTTCCCCTGACTATCTGTAAATGATGTCTGAGTGTTGGAGTGTTCACCTGACTATCTGTAAATGATGTCTGAGTGTTGGAGTTTTCACCTGACTATCTGTAAATGATGTCTGAGTGTTCCCCTGGCTATCTGTAAATTATGTCTGAGTGTTCACCTGGCTATCTGTAAATGATGTCTGAGTGTTCACCTGGCTATCTGTTAAAAAAAAACAAAAAAACAATGGTGCTGTCTGTTTTGCTTAATATAAGGAATTTTAAATGATTCAAACTTTTACTTTTGATAGTATATTTTAGCAATTACATTTACTTTTGACAGTTAAGTATATTTAAAACCAAATACTTTTGGACTTTTACTCAAGTAGGATTGTACTGGGTGACTTTCGCTTTTACTTGAGTAATTTTCTATTCATTTGTCTTTCCTTTTACTCAAGTGTGACAACTGGGTACTTTTTCCAACCACTGCGGTTAGTACAATGTGTTCTTCAACAAAAACCCAAATGTGACTTTGAATGAGGTCCTTTGTGGTATTTACACAGTGTGTGTGTGTGTTTGTGTGTGTATACATTATCTGACCCATATTCTCGGTTTATGTATGCCGATGTTAGGAGTGTAAAAATAAGTGGTTATTCAATACTGCCACAAATCTTTTCTTGGTAACACGTATAACAATGTTGTGAACAATTAGTATGTCTACAAGAGAGTGGCCCCAGGAGAGAGGCTGAAAGAGGCTAAGAGATAGAGGCTTCAAGAGAGAGACAACAAGAGAGAGGCTTCAAGAGAGAGGCTGAGAGAGGCAGAGAGAGAGAGGCTACAAGAGAGAGACTGAAAGATAGAGGCTATGAGAGATAGGCTGAGAAATAGAGGCTACAAGAGAGAGTCTACAAGAGAGATGCTACAGGAGAGAGGTTACAGGAGAGAGGCTTCGAGGAAGAAGCTACAAGAGAGAGTCTACAAGAGAGAGGCTACAGGAGAGAGGCTTCGAGGAAGAAGCTACAAGAGAGAGGCTACAAGAGAGAGGCTACAAGAGAGATGCTACAGGAGAGAGGTTACAGGAGAGAGGCTTCGAGGAAGAAGCTACAAGAGAGAGTCTACAAGAGAGAGGCTACAGGAGAGAGGCTTCGAGGAAGAAGCTACAAGAGAGAGGCTACAAGAGAGAGGCTACAAGAGAGAGACTACAAGAGAGAGGCTACAAGAGAGAGACAACAAGATAGAGGCTGAGAGACAGAGGATACAGGAGAGAGCCTGAGAGATAGAGGCTACAGGAGAGAATCTTCCTATAAAACACTATAATAGAAACATTTTACAGGCCCAGACAATTGATGCATTCCAAGTGGCACCCTGTTCCCTATTATATAGTGCACTACTTTAGACCAGAGCCTTCTGGCACCCTATTCCCTATATATAGTGTATTACTTTAGACCAGAGCCCTATAGACAATCTCTTCACTAGAACACAGCGATATATAGATATATAGAAATATACAGAGATATACAGAGATATATAGAGACATATAGAGATATACAGAGATATACAGCGATATATATAGACAATCTCTTCACCAGAACACTAGAGAGATGACATCATAGGAGAGGATGACATCATAGGAGGCAGAGGATGACATCGTTGACTGCGTTGGATTCGTATCTTTGTGGGTCCCACAGGTAGCCTAGCGGTCACATCCCGACCTTAGTTTCCTTTTTATGTCTCTGTTTTAGTTTGGTCAGGGCGTGAGTTGGGGTAGGCATTCTATGTTTTGTTCTGTGTGTTATATGTCTAGGCGTTTGGCCTGGTATGGTTCCCAATCAGAGGCAGCTGTCAATCGTTGTCTCTGATTGAGAATCATACTTAGGCAGCCTGTTTTCCCACTATGGGTTGTGGGTAGTTATTTTCTGTTTTGTGGTTGCTTACAGGACTGTTTAGTGTTTTTGTTTCACACTCTTTGTTATTTTGTTTAGTGTTTATGTTCTAATAAAATAAAACTTACCACGCTGCGCATTGGTCCGATCCTTCATACTCCTCCTCCGAAGACGAGAAACGTTACACTAGCAGGTAACCGCGTTGGGCCAGTAATCAAATGTGACCTGACAGTGAAATGCTGAATACAACAGGTGTAGTAGACCTTACAGTGAAATGCTGAATACAACAGGTGTAGTAGACCTCACAGTGAAATGCTGAATACAACAGGTGTAGTAGACCTCACAGTGAAATGCTGAATACAACAGGTGCAGTAGACCTTACAGTGAAATGCTGAATACAACAGGTGTAGTAGACCTTACAGTGAAATGCTGAATAGAACAGGTGCAGTAGACCTTACAGTGAAATGCTGAATAGAACAGGTGTAGTAGACCTTACAGTGAAATGCTGAATACAACAGGTGTAGTAGACCTGACAGTGAAATGCTGAATACAACAGGTGCAGTAGACCTTACAGTGAAATGCTGAATAGAACAGGTGTAGTAGACCTTACAGTGAAATGCTGAATACAACAGGTGTAGTAGACCTTAGAGTGAAATGCTGAATACAACAGGAGTAGTAGACCTTACAGTGAAATACATACATATATAGAGATATACAGAGATATATAAAGATATATAGAGATATACAGAGATACAGAGAGATATATAGATATATACAGAGATACACAGAGATATATAGAGATATATAGAGACATATAGAGATATAAAGAGATATATAGAGATAAACAGATATATATATATATAGACATACAGAGATATATCGAGATATACAGAGATAAATAGAGATATATAGTGATATACAGAGATGTATAGAGACATACAGAGATATACGGAGATATATAGAGATATACAGAGATATATAGAGATATACAGAGATATATAGAGATATACAGAGATACACAGAGATACACAGATATATATAGAGATATAAAGAGATATATAGAGATATACAGAGATATGTATATAGACATAAAGAGATATGTAGAGATATACAGAGATATATAGAGATATGCAGAGATATATAGAGAGATATAGAGATATATAGAGATATACAGAGATATATAGAGATATGCAGAGATATGTATATAGACATACAGAGATATATAGAGATATACAGAGATATATAGAGATATGCAGAGATATATAGAGAGATATAGACATATACAGAGATATATAGAGATATATAGAGA
>NC_088229.1:76399285-76464285 GCF_036934945.1 Oncorhynchus masou masou
CTTGTCCTGTCCTGTCCTGTCTCTACCACCTGGCTAACTAAAATACATTATGTTATCCTAACCTGTCCTGTCCTGTCCTGTCCTGTCTCTACCACCTGGCTAACTAAAATACATTATGTAATCCTAACCTGTCCTGTCCTGTCCTGTCCTGTCTCTACCACCTGGCTAACTAAAATACATTATGTAATCCTAACCTGTCCTGTCCTGTCCTGTCTCTACCACCTGGCTAACTAAAATACATTATGTTATCCTAACCTGTCCTGTCCTGTCTCTACCACCTGGCTAACTAAAATACATTATGTTATCCTAACCTGTCCTGTCCTGTCCTGTCCTGTCCTGTCCTGTCTCTACCACCTGGCTAACTAAAATACATTATGTTATCCTAACCTGTCCTGTCCTGTCCTGTCTCTACCACCTGGCTAACTAAAATACATTATGTTATCCTAACCTGTCCTGTCCTGTCCTGTCCTGTCTCTACCACCTGGCTAACTAAAATACATTATGTAATCCTAACCTGTCCTGGCCTGTCCTGTCCTGTCTCTACCACCTGGCTAACTAAAATACATTATGTTATCCTAACCTGTCCTGTCTTGTCCTGTCATGTCCTGTCTCTACCACCTGGCTAACTAAAATACATTATGTTATCCTAACCTGTCCTGTCCTGTCCTGTCCTGTCCTGTCTCTACCACCTGGCTAACTAAAATACATTATGTTATCCTAACCTGTCCTGTCCTGTCCTGTCTCTACCACCTGGCTAACTAAAATACATTATGTTATCCTAACCTGTCCTGTCCTGTCCTGTCTCTACCACCTGGCTAACTAAAATACATTATGTTATCCTAACCTGTCCTGTCATGTCCTGTCTCTACCACCTGGCTAACTAAAATACATTATGTTATCCTAACCTGTCCTGTCCTGTCCTGTCCTGTCCTGTCTCTACCACCTGGCTAACTAAAATACATTATGTTATCCTAAACTGTCCTGTCCTGTCCTATCTCTACCACCTGGCTAACTAAAATACATTATGTTATCCTAACCTGTCCTGTCCTGTCCTATCTCTACCACCTGGCTAACTAAAATACATTATGTTATCCTAACCTGTCCTGTCTTGTCCTGTCCTGTCTCTACCACCTGGCTAACTAAAATACATTATGTTATCCTAACCTGTCTTGTCCTGTCCTGTCCTGTCTCTACCACCTGGCTAACTAAAATACATTATGTTATCCTAAACTGTCCTGTCCTGTCCTATCTCTACCACCTGGCTAACTAAAATACATTATGTTATCCTAACCTGTCCTGTCCTATCTCTACCACCTGGCTAACTAAAATACATTATGTTATCCTAACCTGTCCTGTCCTGTCCTATCTCTACCACCTGGCTAACTAAAATACATTATGTTATCCTAACCTGTCCTGTCCTGTCCTGTCTCTACCACCTGGCTAACTAAAATACATTATGTTATCCTAACCTGTCCTGTCCTGTCCTGTCCTGTCTCTACCACCTGGCTAACTAAAATACATTATGTTATCCTAACCTGTCTTGTCCTGTCCTGTCCTGTCCTGTCCTGTCTCTACCACCTGGCTAAATAAAATACATTATGTAATCCTAACCTGTCTTGTCCTGTCCTGTCCTATCTCTACCACCTGGCTAACTAAAATACATTATGTTATCCTAACCTGTCCTGTCCTGTCCTGTCTCTACCACCTGGCTAACTAAAATACATTATGTTATCCTAACCTGTCCTGTCCTGTCCTGTCCTGTCTCTACCACCTGGCTAACTAAAATACATTATGTTATCCTAACCTGTCCTGTCCTGTCCTGTCCTATCTCTACCACCTGGCTAACTAAAATACATTATGTTATCCTAACCTGTCCTGTCCTGTCCTGTCTCTACCACCTGGCTAACTAAAATACATTATGTTATCCTAACCTGTCCTGTCCTGTCCTGTCCTGTCTCTACCACCTGGCTAACTAAAATACATTATGTTATCCTAACCTGTCTTGTCCTGTCCTGTCCTGTCCTGTCCTGTCTCTACCACCTGGCTAAATAAAATACATTATGTAATCCTAACCTGTCTTGTCCTGTCCTGTCTCTACCACCTGGCTAACTAAAATACATTATGTTATCCTAACCTGTCCTGTCCTGTCCTGTCTCTACCACCTGGCTAACTAAAATACATTATGTTATCCTAACCTGTCCTGTCCTGTCCTATCTCTACCACCTGGCTAACTAAAATACATTATGTTATCCTAAACTGTCCTGTCCTGTCCTGTCCTGTCCTGTCTCTACCACCTGGCTAAATAAAATACATTATGTTATCCTAACCTGTACTGTCCTGTCCTGTCCTGTCTCTATCACCTGGCTAACTAAAATACATTATGTTATCCTAACCTGTCCTGTCCTGTCCTGTCCTGTCCTGTCCTGTCTCTACCACCTGGCTAACTAAAATACATTATGTTATCCTAACCTGTCTTGTCCTGTCCTGTCCTGTCCTGTCTCTACCACCTGGCTAAATAAAATACATTATGTAATCCTAACCTGTCTTGTCCTGTCCTGTCCTGTCTCTACCACCTGGCTAAATAAAATACATTATGTAATCCTAACCTTTCTTGTCCTGTCCTGTCCTGTCTCTACCACCTGGCTAACTAAAATACATTATGTTATCCTAAACTGTCCTGTCCTGTCCTATCTCTACCACATGGCTAACTAAAATACATTATGTTATCCTAACCTGTCCTGTCCTGTCTCTACCACCTGGCTAACTAAAATACATTATGTTATCCTAACCTGTCCTGTCCTGTCCTGTCCTGTCCTGTCTCTACCACCTGGCTAACTAAAATACATTATGTTATCCTAAACTGTCCTGTCCTGTCCTATCTCTACCACCTGGCTAACTAAAATACATTATGTTATCCTAAACTGTCCTGTCCTGTCCTATCTCTACCACCTGGCTAACTAAAATACATTATGTTATCCTAACCTGTCCTGTCCTGTCCTGTCTCTACCACCTGGCTAACTAAAATACATTATGTTATCCTAACCTGTCCTGTCCTGTCCTGTCCTGTCTCTACCACCTGGCTAACTAAAATACATTATGTTATCCTAACCTGTCCTGTCCTGTCCTGTCTCTACCACCTGGCTAACTAAAATACATTATGTTATCCTAACCTGTCCTTTCCTGTCCTGTCTCTACCACCTGGCTAACTAAAATACATTATGTTATCCTAACCTGCCCTGTCTCTCTCCCTCCAGCCTCTATGACCCGGCTAGCTCTGTCCTGTCTCTCTCCCTCCAGCCTCCCATGTCCCATCTAGCTCTGCCCCGTCTCTCTCCCTCCAGCCTCTATGTCCCGTCTAGCTCTGTCCTGTCTCTCTCCCTCCAGCCTCTATGTCCCGTCTAGCTCTGCCCTGTCTCTGTCCCTCCAGCCTCTATGTCCCGTCTAGCTCTGTCCTGTCTCTCTCCCTCCAGCCTCTATGTCCCGTCTAGCTCTGCCCTGTCTCTGTCCCTCCAGCCTTTATGTCCCGTCTAGCTCTGTTCTGTCTCTCTCCCTCCAGCCTCTATGTCCCGTCTGGCTCTGCCCTGTCTCTCTCCCTCCAGCCTCTATGTCCCGTCTAGCTCTGCCCTGTCTCTGTCCCTCCAGCCTTTATGTCCCGTCTGGCTCTGCCCTGTCTCTGTCCCTCCAGCCTCTATGACCCGTCTAGCTCTGCCCTGTCTCTGTCCCTCCAGCCTCTATGTCCCATCTAGCTCTGCCCTTTTTACTCTCCCTCCAGCCTCTATGCCCCGTCTAGCTCTGCCCTTTCTCTCTCCCTCCAGCCTCTATGTCCCATCTAGCTCTGTCCTGTCTCTCTCCCTCCAGCCTCTATGTCCCATCTAGCTCTGTCCTGTCTCTCTCCCTCCAGCCTCTATGTCCCGTCTAGCTCTGCCCTGTCTCTCTCCCTCCAGCCTCTATGACCCGTCTAGCTCTGCCCTGTCTCTCTCCCTCCAGCCTCTATGACCCGGCTAGCTCTGTCCTGTCTCTCTCCCTCCAGCCTCCCATGTCCCATCTAGCTCTGCCCCGTCTCTCTCCCTCCATCCTCTATGTCCCGTCTAGCTCTGTCCTCTCTCTCCCTCCAGCCTCTATGTCCCGTCTAGCTCTGCCCTGTCTCTCTCCCTCCAGCCTCTATGTCCCGTCTAGCTCTGCCCTGTCTCTCTCCCTCCAGCCTCTATGTCCTGTCTAGCTCTGCCCTTTCTCTCTCCCTCCAGCCTCTATGTCCCGTCTAGCTCTGCCCTGTCTCTGTCCCTCCAGCCTCTATGACCCGGCTAGCCCTGCTCATTCCAAATGAGAAGCTAACCATTAAGTGTCCTAAATGACGGCTCTGTCCATTACCGCCTGGTTCATTGTGAATGGGAAGCTAAGCTAACTAAAGGCTGTTGCCAACTGCTGTCTATTCCTCTCCATGTCCTAATTCCATCCTGGGGTAGGGAAGGGTAGGGTAGCATAGGGTACGGTAAGGTAGGGTAGTATAGGATAGGGTAGGGTAGGGTAGGGAAGGGTAGGGTAGCATAGGGTACGGTAAGGTAGGGTAGTATAGGATAGGGTAGGGTAGGGTAGGGAAGGGTAGGGTAGCATAGGGTACGGTAAGGTAGGGTAGTATAGGGTACGGTAGGGTAGGGTAGGGAAGGGTAGGGTAGCATAGGGTACGGTGAGGTAGGGTAGTATAGGGTACGGTAAGGTAGGGTAGTATAGGATAGGGTAGGGTAGGGTAGGGAAGGGTAGGGTAGCATAGGGTACGGTGAGGTAGGGTAGTATAGGGTACGGTAAGGTAGGGTAGTATAGGATAGGGTAGGGTAGGGTAGGGAAGGGTAGGGTAGCATAGGGTACGGTAAGGTAGGGTAGTATAGGATAGGGTAGGGTAGGGTAGGGAAGGGTAGGGTAGCATAGGGTACGGTAAGGTAGGGTAGTATAGGATAGGGTAGGGTAGGGTAGGGAAGGGTAGGGTAGCATAGGGTATCGTAAGATAGGGTAGGGTAGGGTAGGGAAGGGTAGGGTAGTATAGGGTACGGTAAGGTAGGGTAGTATAGGATAGGGTAGGGTAGGGTAGGGAAGGGTAGGGTAGCATAGGGTATCGTAAGATAGGGTAGGGTAGGGTAGGGAAGGGTAGGGTAGTATAGGGTACGGTAAGGTAGGGTAGTATAGGATAGGGTAGGGTAGGGTAGCATAGGGTACGGTGAGGTAGGGTAGTATAGGGTATGGTAAGATAGGGTAGTATAGGATAGGGTAGGGTAGGGTAGGGAAGGGTAGGGTAGCATAGGGTATGGTAAGATAGGGTAGTATAGGATAGGGTAGGGTAGGGTAGCATAGGGTACGGTGAGGTAGGGTAGTATAGGATAGGGTAGGGTAGGGAAGGGTAGGGTAGTATAGGGTACGGTAAGGTAGGGTAGTATAGGGTAGGGTAGGTAGGGAAGGGTAGGGTGGCATAGGGTACGGTAAGGTAGGGTAGTATAGGATAGGGTAGGGTAGGGAAGGGTAGGGTAGCATAGGGTACGGTAAGGTAGGGTAGTATAGGATAGGGTAGGGTAGGGAAGGGTAGGGTAGTATAGGGTACGATAAGGTAGGGTAGTATAGGATAGGTTAGGGTAGGGTAGGGTAGGGTAGTATAGGGTACGGGAAGGTAGGGTAGTATAGGGTAGGGTAGGGAAGGGTAGGGTAGTATAGTGTACGGTAAGGTAGGGTAGTATAGGATAGGGTAGGGTAGGGAAGGGTAGGGTAGTATAGGGTACGATAAGGTATGGTAGTATAGGACAGGGTAGGGTAGTATAGGGTACGGTAAGGTAGGGTAGTATAGGGTACGGTAAGGTAGGGTAGTATAGGATAGGGTAGGGTAGGGAAGGGTAGGGTAGTATAGGGTACGGTAAGGTAGGGTAGTATAGGATAGGGTAGGGTAGGGAAGGGTAGGGTAGTATAGGGTAGGGTAGGGAAGGGTAGGGTAGTATAGGGTACGGTAGTGTTGGGTAGTATAGGGTACGGTAAGGTAGGTTAAGGGAAGGGTAGGGTTGTATAGGGTAGGGTAGTGTTGGGTAGTATAGGGTATGGTAGGTAGGGTACTATAGGATAGGGTAGGGTAGGGAAGGGCAGGTTAGTATAGGGTACAGTAAGGTAAGTTAGGATAGGATAGGGTAGAGTAGGGTTGGGTTGAGTATGGTAAGGTAAGGTAAGCTAAGCTAAGATAAGATAAGGTAAGGTAAGGTAAGATAAGATAGGATAAGATAAGATAAGGTAAGATAAGATAAGGTAAGGTAGGTAGGATAAGGTAAGGTAAGGTAAGGTAAGATAAGGTAGGGTAAGGTAAGGTAAGGTATTGTAAGGTAAGGTAGGGTATGGTATGGTAAGGTAAGGTAAGGTAAGGTAAGGTATGGTAAGGTAAGGTAGGGTAAGGTAAGGTAAGATAAGGTAGGGTAAGGTAAGGTAAGGTAGGGTAAGGTAAGATAAGGTAGGGTATGGTATGGTAAGGTAAGGTAAGGTAAGGTAAGGTAAGGTAAGGTAAGATAAGATAAGATAAGTTATGGTAAGGTAAGGTAAGGTAGGTAAGATAAGGTAGGGTAAGGTAAGGTAAGGTAAGGTAAGGTAAGGTAAGGTAAGGTAAGGTAAGGTAAGGTAAGGTAAGGTAAGGTATGGTAAGGTAAGGTAAGATAAGGTAGGGTAAGGTAAGGTAATGTAAGGTAAGGTATGGTAAGGTAAGGTAGGGTAAGGTAAGATAGGGTAGGGTATGGTATGGTATGGTATGGTGTGGTAAGGTAAGATAAGGTAGGGTAGGGTAAGGTAAGGTAAGGTAAGGTAAGGTAAGGTAAGGTAAGGTAAGGTAAGGTATGGTAAGGTAAGGTAAGGTAAGGTAAGGTAAGGTAGGGTAAGGTAAGGTAAGGTAAGGTAAGGTAAGGTAAGGTAGGTAAGATAAGGTAAGGTAAGATAAGATAAGGTAGGGTATGGTATGGTATGGTATGGTATGGTAAGGTAAGGTAAGGTAAGGTATGGTAAGGTAAGGTAAGGTAAGGTAAGATAAGGTAGGGTAAGGTAAGGTAGGTAAGATAAGGTAAGATAGGATAAGGTAGGGTATGGTATGGTAAGGTAAGGTAGGGTAAGGTAAGGTAGGTAAGATAAGGTAGGGTAAGGTAAGGTAAGATAAGATAAGATAAGGTAGGGTAGGGTATGGTATGGTAAGGTAAGGTAAGGTAAGGTAAGATAAGGTAAGGTAGGGTATGGTAAGGTAAGGTAAGGTAAGGTAAGGTAAGGTAAGGTAAGGTAGGGTATGGTATGGTATGTTATGGTAGGGTAGGGTAGGGTATGGTATGGTAGGGTATGGTATGGTAGGGTATGGTATGGTATGGGAGGGTATGGTATGGTATGGTAGGGTATGGTATGGTATGGTATGGTATGGTATGGTATGGTAGGGTAGGGTATGGTATGGTAGAGTATGGTATGGTATGGTAGGGTAGGGTATGGTATGGTAGAGTAGGGTATGGTATGGTATGGTAGAGTATGGTATGGTATGGTAGGGTATGGTATGGTAGAGTAGAGTAGGGTATGGTATGGTAGAGTATGGTCTGGTATGGTAGGGTATGGTATGGTATGGTATGGTAGGGTAGGGTATGGTATGGTATGGTAGAGTATGGTATGGTATGGTATGGTAGGGTAGGGTATGGTATGGTAGAGTAGGGTATGGTATGGTAGAGTATGGTATGGTATGGTAGGGTATGGTATGGTATGGTATGGTAGGGTAGGGTATGGTATGGTAGGGTAGGGTATGGTATGGTATGGTATGGTATGGTAGGGTAGGGTAGGGTATGGTAGGGTAGAGTAGGGTATGGTATGGTAGAGTAGGGTATGGTATGGTATGGTAGGGTAGGGTATGGTATGGTAGAGTAGGGTATGGTATGGTAGAGTATGGTATGGTATGGTAGGGTAGGGTAGGGTATGGTATGGTAGAGTAGGGTATGGTATGGTAGAGTATGGTATGGTATGGTAGGGTATGGTATGGTATGGTATGGTAGGGTAGGGTATGGTATGGTAGAGTATGGTATGGTATGGTATGGTATGGTATGGTATGGTAGGGTAGGGTATGGTATGGTAGGGTAGGGTATGGTATGGTATGGTATGGTATGGTAGGGTAGGGTAGGGTATGGTAGGGTAGAGTAGGGTATGGTATGGTAGAGTAGGGTATGGTATGGTAGAGTATGGTATGGTATGGTGGTGTATGGTATGGTATGGTATGGTAGGGTAGGGTATGGTATGGTAGGGTAGGGTATGGTATGGTATGGTAGAGTAGGGTATGGTATGGTATGGTATGGTATGGTAGGGTATGGTATGGTAGGGTAGGGTACGGTATGGTAGAGTAGGTTATGGTATGGTATGGTATTGTATGGTAGGGTAGGGTATGGTATGGTAGGGTAGGGTATGGTATGGTAGGGTATGGTATGGTATGGTATGGTATGGTATGGTATGGTAGGGTAGGGTAGGGTATGGTAGGGTAGGGTAGGGTAGGGTAGGGTAGGGTAGGGTAGGGTATGGTATGGTAGAGTAGGGTATGGTATGGTATGGTATGGTATGGTAGAGTAGGGTATGGTATGGTATGGTATGGTATGGTATGGTAGGGTATGGTATGGTATGGTAGGGTAGGGTAGGGTATGGTATGGTATGGTAGAGTAGGGTATGGTATGGTATGGTATGGTATGGTAGAGTAGGGTATGGTATGGTATGGTATGGTAGAGTAGGGTATGGTATGGTATGGTATGGTAGGGTATGGTAGGGTAGGGTATGGTATGGTATGGTATGGTATGGTATGGTAGGGTAGGGTATGGTATGGTAGAGTATGGTATGGTATGGTAGGGTATGGTATGGTATGGTAGGGTATGGTATGGTATGGTATGGTATGGTAGGGTAGGGTATGGTATGTTATGGTAGGGTAGGGTATGGTATGGTAGAGTATGGTATGGTATGGTATGGTAGGGTAGGGTATGGTATGGTAGAGTAGGGTATGGTATGGTAGAGTATGGTATGGTATGGTAGGGTATGGTATGGTATGGTAGGGTAGGGTATGGTATGGTAGAGTATGGTATGGTATGGTATGGTATGGTATGGTATGGTAGGGTAGGGTATGGTAGGGTAGGGTAGGGTATGGTATGGTATGGTATGGTATGGTAGGGTAGGGTATGGTAGAGTAGGGTATGGTATGGTAGAGTATGGTATGGTATGGTAGGGTATGGTATGGTATGGTATGGTATGGTAGGGTAGGGTATGGTAGGGTAGGGTATGGTATGGTATGGTAGAGTAGGGTATGGTATGGTATGGTATGGTAGGGTATGGTATGGTAGGGTAGGGTACGGTATGGTAGAGTAGGTTATGGTAGGGTATGGTATTGTATGGTAGGGTAGGGTATGGTATGGTAGGGTAGGGTATGGTATGGTAGAGTAGGGTATGGTATGGTAGGGTATGGTATGGTATGGTATGGTATGGTAGGGTAGGGTATGGTATGGTAGGGTAGGGTAGGGTAGGGTATGGTAGAGTAGGGTATGGTATGGTATGGTATGGTAGAGTAGGGTATGGTATGGTATGGTATGGTATGGTATGGTATGGTAGGGTATGGTATGGTATGGTATGGTAGGGTAGGGTAGGGTATGGTATGGTATGGTATGGTATGGTATGGTATGGTAGAGTAGGGTATGGTATGGTATGGTATGGTATGGTAGAGTAGGGTATGGTATGGTATGGTAGGGTATGGTAGGGTATGGTATGGTATGGTAGAGTAGGGTATGGTATGGTAGAGTATGGTATGGTATGGTAGGGTAGGGTATGGTATGGTAGAGTATGGTATGGTATGGTATGGTATGGTATGGTATGGTAGAGTAGGGTATGGTATGGTATGGTAGGGTATGGTAGGGTATGGTATGGTATGGTAGAGTAGGGTATGGTATGGTAGAGTATGGTATGGTATGGTAGGGTATGGTATGGTATGGTATGGTAGAGTAGGGTATGGTATGGTAGAGTATGGTATGGTAGGGTATGGTAGGGTATGGTATGGTATGGTAGAGTAGGGTATGGTATGGTAGAGTATGGTATGGTAGGGTATGGTATGGTATTGTAGAGTAGGGTATGGTATGGTAGAGTATGGTATGGTAGGGTATGGTAGGGTATGGTATGGTAGAGTAGGGTATGGTAGGGTATGGTATGGTAGAGTAGGGTATGGTATGGTAGAGTATGGTATGGTAGGGTATGGTAGGGTATGGTAGGGTATGGTATGGTAGAGTAGTGCAGGCTTGGCATCCCATCACAATGGGGATGATTCATTCATTAATTCAGTCATACAGAACAGTTATTGGCTTGACTCCTGCCTGACTTTGGGAAGAATTTGACTTTACAATACGGCTCTGTTAGGGCCGGGCCCAACCCATCCCTGTCTCTTTCTCCCATTCTCTTTCTCTCTTGCTCTGTCTCTATTTAACATTCTCTATTTTCCCTCCCTCCCTCCATCCTCACCTCTATATTCAGGGGAATCAAGACCTCAATGAAAAAAGGATCTCAACCTTCTGACCATCACTGTGACAAGACTTGTTTGTAATGGAATCAGTATACACTTTTGGAAATAACGATGACAAAAAGTTTATTCGGCTGTCCCCATGGGAGAAGCCTTTCATGTTCTTGGTAGAACCCTTTTTTCTAAGAGGTTTAGGTGTGTTGTCTGCTGTCAGAGTCCATGAATTAGAGAAGGAGACTACCACAAATTCTAGCCTCGGAGAAGGAGACTACCACAAATTCTAGCCTCGGAGAAGGAGACTACCACAAGTCTAGCCTCAACCTCAATCTCAGCCCCAACCTCAGCTTCATGCTCAAATTCAACCTCAGCCTCAACCTCAACCTCAACCCGGAGATGACTGCAACTGAACAGAATCAGATACCATCTCTCACACACACACAGACAGACAGACAGACAGACAGACAGACAGACAGACAGACAGACAGACAGACAGACAGACAGACAGACAGACAGACAGACAGACAGACAGACAGACAGAGACAGAGAGGTCTGTGCCTTTGCCACTTCATCTTTGTGGTTTGATCAGCCTGTAATGTTTCTTTGCCACAGCTTGCTTCAATAGCCATCATGTAAGGTGATCTCTTTGTTGGCACTTTGGTCCAGAGTTGTACCACTACTGTAGTCTCTGCACTCTACATTCACAGACAGACAGACAGACAGACAGACAGACAGACAGACAGACAGACAGACAGACAGACAGACAGACAGACAGAAACCCACACATGTACACACAGACACAAAAAACACACACAGGGACATACACAATGTTCTGTAACAAGAAACCTCTTAAACTTAAGGTTTGACAGCTCTGAGCTCACGAGTCAAACAGTAATCAGCATCAGCAGGTTCATTATTAATGAATTGTTTACCAGATATTCATACTACTACATATTAATAAACTCTAAATTAATCCTTAATCCCAAATGACACCCTATCCCCGATACAGTGCCCTTCTTTGACCAGAGCCCTATTGGTAGTAGTGCACTACACAGGGAAGAGGGTTCCATTTGGGATAGTGCACTACATAGGGAAGAGGGTTCCATTTGGGATAGTGCACTACATAGGGAAGAGGGTTCCATTTGGGATAGTGCACTACATACAGGGTTCCATTTGGGATAGTGCACTACCTAGGGAAGAGGGTTCCATTTGGGATAGTGCACTACTACCTAGGTAAGAGGGTTCCATTTGGGATAGTGCACTACATAGGGAAGAGGGTTCCATTTGGGATAGTGCACTACATAGGGAACAGGGTTCCATTTGGGATAGTGCACTACCTAGGGAAGAGGGTTCCATTTGGGATAGTGCACTACTACCTAGGTAAGAGGGTTCCATTTGGGATAGTGCACTACATAGTGAAGAGGGTTCCATTTGGGATAGTGCACTACATAGGGAATAGGGTTCCATTTGGGATAGTGCACTACCTAGGGAAGAGGGTTCCATTTGGGATAGTGCACTGCCTAGGGAAGAGGGTTCCATTTGGGATAGTGCACTGCCTAGGGAAGAGGGTTCCATTTGGGATAGTGCACTGCCTAGGGAAGAGGGTTCCATTTGGGATAGTGCACTACATAGGGAACAGGGTTCCATTTGGGATAGTGCACTACATAGGGAAGAGGGTTCCATTTGGGATAGTGCACTACCTAGGGAAGAGGGTTCCATTTGGGATAGTGCACTACATAGGGAACAGGGTTCCATTTGGGATAGTGCACTACATAGGGAACAGGGTTCCATTTGGGATAGTGCACTGCATAGGGAATAGGTTATGGTATGCACCTCTGGTTACATTCCATCTGTCAGAACCACAAAGACTCGTGTCTCTATCAGCCGTCGGCCAGTGATGAAAAGCATATTATACTGTCTGCGGAGAGACGTGTGTGTGTGTGTGTGTGTGTGTGTGTGTGTGTGTGTGTGTGTGTGTGTGTGTGTGTGTGTGTGTGTGTGTGTGTGTGTGTGTGTGTGTGTGTGTGTGTGTGTGTATTGGTACTGTCTGCAGAGAGACGTGTGTGTGTGTGTATTGGTACTGTCTGCGGAGAGACGCGTGTGTGTGTGTGTGTATTGGTACTGTCTGCGGAGAGACGTGTGTGTGTGTGTGTGTGTGTGTGTGTGTGTGTGTGTGTGTGTGTGTGTGTGTGTGTGTGTGTGTGTGTGTGTGTGTGTGTGTGTGTGTGTGTGTGTCTGTGTGTCTGTGTGTGTGTGCGCGTGTGTGTGTGTGTGTGTGTATGTGTGTGTGTGTGTGTGTGTGTGTGTGTGTGTGTGTGTGTGTTTGGTGTGTGTATGTGTGTGTATTGGTACTGTCTGCGGAGAGACGTGTGTGTGTGTGTGTGTGTGTGTGTGTGTGTGTGTGTGTGTGTGTGTGTGTGTGTGTGTGTGTGTGTGTGTGTGTGTGTGTGTGTGGGTGTGTGTGTGTGTGTGTATCGGTACTGTCTGCGGAGAGACATGTGTATTTGTGTGTGTTTGTGTGTATTGGTATTGTCTGCGGAGAGACGTGTGTGTGTGTGTTTGTCTGTGTGTGTGTGTGTGTGTGTGTGTGTGTGTGTGTGTGTGTGTGTGTGTGTGTGTGTGTGTGTGTGTGTGTGTGTGTGTGTGTGTGTGTGTGTGTGTGTGTGTGTGTGTTTGGTGTGTGATTGTGTGGGTATTGGTACTGTCTGCGGAGAGACGTGTGTGTGTGTGTGTTTGTCTGTGTGTGTGTTTGTGTGTATGTGTGTGTGTGTGTGTGTGTGTGTTTGTGTGCGTGTGTGTGTGTGTTTGTTTGTGTGTGTGTATTGCTCACTGTCTGCGGAGACACCAGCCTGGTCTACATTACACAGAACATGACAGAGACATCATCAACATCAGACACATACTGGTGTTGTCCTGTATGGTTACATCATCAATATGAGACACATACTGGTGTTGTCCTGTATGGTTACATCATCAACATCAGACACATACTCGTGAGGTCCTGTATGGTTACATCATCAACATCAGACACATACTGGTGATGTTCTGTATGGTTACATCATCAATATCAGACACATACAATTGAGTTTGTAGAGGGTGTTACTTACACTGCCAGGCTTGTGGCTTTGCTTCCCAGGGCCACCGAAACCTACAATGTAAACACTCACGATTGGAAGTTCCTTTGGATGAAAGGCATACAGTAGTGTTTTAATTACAATAGGTATTGATTATGAGGAGATATAAATTGATTGTAGATAAAGAGATGATAGAGGGACTAGGGAAATTGTTCATGAACAATAATCATAATCAATATCTATTGTAATTAAAATACTACTGTATGCATTTCTAAATCTTTATACAGCCTTCTAAACATTGCAACATCGACCTATTTATTCAGTTCTCACATGGCCCTCGGCTCTCGTTGGTACAGATTACAACCTTCTGATTGGTTCAAGACACTGTGAAGATGTACTGTTTTACACCACTGCATGTGACCAGAACACTTGAAACTGATAGGTGGATATACATGTAAACAGGGATGATAAGTGACTGGTAGCAGGATATACATGTAAACATGGTTGTTAAGTGGCTGGTAGAAAAGTAAATAAAATAAAAACAGTATGGGGATGAGGTAGGTAAATTGGGTGGGCTATTTACAGATGGACTATGTACAGATGCAGCGATCGGTTAGCTGCTCAGATAGCAGATGTTTAAAGTTGGTGAGGAAGATAAAAGTCTCCAACTTCAGAGATTTTTGCAATTCGTTCTAGTCGCAGGCCACAGAGAACTGGAAGGAAAGGCAGCCAAATGAGGTTTTGGCTTTAGGGATGATCAGTGAGATACACCTGCTGGAGTGTGTGCTACGGGTGGGTGTTGCTATCGTGACTAGTGAACTGAGATAAGGCGGAGCTTTACCTAGCATGGCCTTGTAGATGACCTGGAGCCAGTGGGTCTTGCGACGAATATGTAGCGAGGGCCAGCCGACTAGAGCATACAGGTCGCAGTGGTGGGTGGTATAAGGTGCTTTAGTAACAAAACGGATGGCACTGTGATAAACTGCATCCTGTTTGCTGAGTAGAGTATTGGAAGCTATTTTGTAGATGACATCGCCGAAGTCGAGGATCGGTAGGATAGTCAGTTTCACTATGGTAAGTTTGGCTGCGTGAGTGAAGGAGGCTTTGTTGCGAAATAGAAAGCCGACTCTAGATTTGATTTTGGATTAGAGATGTTTGATATGAGTCTGGAAGGAGAGTTTGCAGTCTAGCCAGACACCTAGGTACTTATAGATGTCCACATATTCTAGGTCGGAATCATCCAGGGTGGTGATGCTAGTCGTGCGTGCGGGTGCAGGCAGCAAACGGTTGAAAAGCATGCATTTGGTTTTACTAGCATTTAAGAGCAGTTGGAGGCCACGGAAGGAGTGTTGTATGGCATTGAAGCTCGTTTGGAGGTTAGATAGCACAGTGTCCAAGGACGGGCCGGAAGTATATAGAATGGTGTTGTCTGCGTAGAGGGGGATCAGGGAATCGCCAGCTGCAAGAGCAACATCATTGATTTATACAGAGAAAAGAGTCGGCCCGATAATTGAACCCTGTGGTACCCCCATAGAGTCTGCCAGAGGAACGGACAACATGCCCTCCGATTTGACACACTGAACTCTGTCTGCAAAGTAATTGGTGAACCAGGCAAAGCAGTCATTAACTGACTGAGTCATTAGAAAAACCGAGGCTACTGAGTTTGCCGATAAGAATATGGTGATTGACAGGGTTGAAAGCCTTGGCCAGGTCGATGAAGACGGCTGCACAGTACTGTCTTTTATCAGTGGCGGTTATGATATCGTTTAGTACCTTGAGCGTGGCTGAGGTGCACCCGTGACCAGCTCAGAAACCGGATTGCACAGAGAAGGTACGGTGGGATTCGAGATGGACAGTGATCTGTTTGTTGACTTGGCTTTCGAAGACCTTAGATAGGCAGGGCAGGATGGATATACAGTGCCTTTCGAAAGTATTCCGCTCCCTTGAACTTTGCGATTTTTTGCCACATTTCAGGCTTCAAACATAAAGATATAAAACTGTATTTTTTTGTGAAGAATCAACAACAAGTGGGACACAATCATGAAGTGAAATGACATTTATTGGATATTTCAAACTTTTTTAACAAATCAAAAACTGAAAAATTGGGCGTGCAAAATTATTCAGCCCCTTTACTTTCAGTGCAGCAAACTCTCTCCAGAAGTTCAGTGAGGATCTCTGAATGATCCAATGTTGACCTAAATGACTAATGATGATAAATACAAGTCACTTGTGTGTAATAAAGTCTCCGTATAAATGCACCTGCACTGGGATAGTCTCAGAGGTCCGTTAAAAGCGCAGAGAGCATCATGAAGAACAAGGAACACACCAGGCAGGTCCGAGATACTGTTGTGAAGAAGTTTAAAGCCGGATTTGGATACAAAAAGATTTCCCAAGCTTTAAACATCCCAAGGAGCACTGTGCAAGCGATAATATTGAAATGGAAGGAGTATCAGACCACTGCAAATCTACCAAGACCTGGCCGTCCCTCTAAACTTTCAGCTCATACAAGGAGAAGACTGATCAGAGATGAAGCCAAGAGGCCCATGATCACTCTGGATGAACTGCAGAGATCTACAGCTGAGGTGGGAGACTCTGTCCATAGGACAACAATCAGTCGTACATTGCACAAATCTGGCCTTTATGGAAGAGTGGCAAGAAGAAAGCCATTTCTTCAAGATATCCATAGAAAGTGTTGTTTAAAGTTTGCCACAAGCCACCTGGGAGACACACCAAACATGTTGAAGAATGTGCTCTGTGAACACATGCTATATATGGCCATTCTTCAATGGAAATGCCTAAAAAGACTACACAATACTGTAGACACCTTGAGGAATACATGGAAAACGTAAGCTTGTTCGTAGCTCATTCACAGCCATATAAGGAGTCATTGGCATGAGGCGGTTTCAAAAAATGCGGCACTTCCTGGTTGGATTTTTATCTGGGTTTCGCCTGTAGCATCAGTTCTGTGGCACTCACAGACAATATCTTTGCCGTTTTGGAAACATCAGAGTGTTTTCTTTTTCAATTATATGCATAGTCGAGCATCTTTTCGTGACAAAATGTCTTGTTTAAAACGGGAACGTTTTTCATCCAAGAAGTTTAATTACGCCCCCTAATGCATAACTGGCAAAGATGTTGAGGAAGTTACTTTTAAATCATGACCAGGTATCCTCAACTGACGGGATGAGGTCAATATCCTGCCAGGATACCCGGGCCAGGTCGATTAGAAATGCCAGCTCGAAGAAGTGTTTTAGGGAGCGTTTGACAGTGATGAGGGGTGGTCGTTTGACCGCGGACCCGTAGCGGATACAGGCAATGAGGCAGTGATCGCTGAGATCCTGATTGAAGACAGCAGAGGTGTATTTGGAGGGCCAGTTGGTCAGGATGACGTCTATGAGGGCGCCCTTGTTTACAGAGTTAGGGTTGTACCTGGTGGGTTCCTTGATGATTTGTGTGAGATTGAGGGCATTTAGCTTAGATTGTAAGACTGCCGGGCTGTTAAGCATATCCCAGTTTAAATCACCTAACAGAACAAACTCTGAAGCTAGATGGGGGCGATCAATTCACAGATGGTGTCCAGGGCTGGGAGCTGAGGGTGGTCGGTAGCAGGCGGCAACAGTGAGAGACTTCTTTCTGGAGTGATTCATTTTTACAATTAGAAGTTCAAACTGTTTGGGCATAGACCTGGAAAGTATGACAGAACTTTGCAGGCTATCTCTGCAGTAGACTGCAACTCCTCCCCCTTTTGGAAGTTCTATCTTGACGGAAAATGTTGTAGTTGGGTATGGAAATCTCAGAATTTTTGGTGGCCTTCCTAAGCCAGGATTCAGACATGGCAAGGACATCAGAGTTGGCAGAGTGTGCTAAAGCAGTGAGTAAAACAAACTTAGGGAGGAGGCTTCTGATGTTGACATGCATGCATGAAACCAAGGCTTTTTCGATCACAGAAGTCAACAAATCAGGGTGCCTGGGGACATGCAGGGCCTGGGTTTACCTCCACATCACCCGCGGAACAGAGGAGAAGTAGTATGAGGGTGCGGCTAAAGGCTATCAAAACTGGTCGCCAAGAGCATTGGGGACAACAAATAAAAAGAGCAGATTTATGGGCGTGGTAGAATATATTCAGTTGGAAATATGAGTTATTCTCATATCTTACAAGCACACGTTAGACGTTAAATGTAAAACAATAAAAATAAGTTATTTTACCCTGTTAGAAGAGTTCAGAAAGCCACACACCAAACACACACTCACCAAACACACACACACACACCAAACACACACACCAAACACACACACACACAAACACCAAACACACACATACACACCAAACACACACACCACACACACCAAACACACACACACACACCAAACACACACACACACCAAACACACACACACACCAAACACACACACACACACACACACACACACACAAACACACACACCAAACACACACACACACACCAAACACACACACACACACACCAAACACACACACCAAACACACACACACACACACCAAACACACACACACCAAACACACACACACACAAGCACACACACACACCAAACACACACACACACACCAAACACACACACCAAACACACACACACACACACCAAACACACACCAAACACACACACACACACACCAAACACACGTTAGACAGTAGAATTCTGAGTTATTCTACCCTGTTAAAAGAGTTCATAGAAAATAGCATAAAGACTCTGAGGTCCAATAAATACATTTCATTGGAGTAGTTCACCAAGACTAGGTGTAACTCTGCTGAAGGGCGGACGATTGAAAGTGACTTTACGGACCAGTACCGTCATCTCACCCCGCGTGTACCCACCCAGACACACGCACACACTAATGTAATGTAAAAGGTCACACACACCCGCTTGCGCACCCACACACACACCGTCTCAGCGCCTAGTAGAACGGATTGGGAGGCAGCAGACATTACTCAGAAGGAGAACGGAGACTGCCTGTTCTCCAACAGCTAAAGCCTTCATTATGTTAGCCCGTGCTTGGCCAACAACATTTCTGTATGTTGCTAGACGTGTATCACTAGATTATGTTACTGCAGGGAAGTAACGAACAATGTTCCGCAACGGTCCCTGGTTCAAACAATCGATCCGCTGGAACCCAAACCAATCAAAATGAAACATGCTTTGGGTCAGAAAACCCATCAAAATGAAGCATGCATTGGGCCAGGAAACCCATCAAAATGAAGCATGCATTGGGCCAGAAAACCCATCAAAATGAAGCATGCTTTGGGTCAGAAAACCAATCAAAATGAAGCATGCATTGGGCCAGGAAACCCATCAAAATGAAGAATGCATTGGGCAAAGAAACCCATCAAAATGAAGCATGCATTGGGCTAGGAAACCCATCAAAATGAAGCATGAATTGGGCCAGGAAACTCATCAAAATGAAGCATGCATTGGGCCAGGAAACATTAATTTAATGTTTTATACTCGTATTGATTTATTTTCCTAAAAATACCCAACTCACACTTTATACTGGACTGGACTGGACATGTTATGTGTTGACTGAATTGATTCGTCTTCTCCTTCAGCTCAGCAGCCTATTGGACTTCTATACATGTAACCCTCAGATAACAACTGCAATGCGGAAGACACAGCCGCTCGAACCGATTGACATGGACGCCAATCCCTGGTCAAATTGTTCTAATAGGCTATTTGTATTTCTGCATTCAAGTGGCTTTATGTAGTAGGAGTAGGAGTTGTGTAGATTACAGAAGTGGACCCAACTCACACTTTATACTGGACTGGACCCATCTCACACTTTATACTGGACTGGACCCAACTCAAACTTTATACTGGACTGGACTGGACCCAACTCACACTTTATACTGGACTGAACCCAACTCACACTTTATACTGGACTGGACCCAACTCACACTTTATACTTGAATGGACCCAACTCACACTTTATACTGGACTGGACCCAACTCACACTTTATACTGGACTGGACCCAACTCACACTTTATACTGGACTGGACTGGACCCAACTCACACTTTATTCTTGAATGGACCCAACTCACACTTTATACTGGACTGGACCCAACTCACAATTTATACTGGATTGGACTGGACCCAACTCACAGTTTATACTGGACTGGACTGGACCCAACTCACACTTTTTACTGGACTGGACCCAACTCACACTTTATACTGGACTGGACTGGACCCAACTCACACTATACTGGACTGGACCCAACTCACACTTTATACTGGACTGGACTGGACGCGACTCACACTTTATACTGGACTGGTCTGGAAAAAACTCACACTTTATACTGGACTGGACTGGAACAAACTCACACTTTATACTGGACTGGACCCAACTCACACTTTATACTGGACCGGACCCAACTCACACTTTATACTGGACTGGACTGGACCCAACTCACACTTTATACTGGACTGGACCCAACTCACACTTTATAATGGACTGGACTGGACCCAACTCACACTATACTGGACTGGACCCAACTCACATTTCATACTGGACTGGACCCAACTCACACTATACTGGACTGGACTGGACCCAACTCACACTTTATACTGGACTGGACCCAACTCACACTATACTGGACTGGACTGGACCCAACTCACACTTTATACTGGACTTGACCCAACTCACACTTTATACTGGACTGGACCCAACTCACACTTTATACTGGACTGGACCCAACTCACACTAAACTGGACTGGACTGGACCCAACTCACACTTTATACTGGACTGGACCCAACTCACACTATACTGGACTGGACTGGACCCAACTCACACATTATACTGGACTGGACTGGACCCAACTCACACTTTATACTGGACTGGACTGGACCCAACTCACACTTTATACTGGACTGGACTGGACCCAACTCACACTTTATAATGGACTGGACTGCACCCAACTCACACTATACTGGACTGGACCCAACTCACACATTATACTGGACTGGACTGGACCCAACTCACACTTTATGCTGGACTGGACTGGACCCAACTCACACTTTATACTGGACTGGACCCAACTCACACTTTATACTGGACTGGACCCAATTCACACTTTATATTGGACTGGACTGGACCCAACTCACACTTTATACTGGACTGGACTGGACCCAACTCACACTTTATACTGGACTGGACCCAACTCACACTTTATACTGGACTGGACTGGACCCAACTCACACTTTATGCTGGACTGGACCCAACTCACACTTTATACTGGACTGGACCCAATTCACACATTATACTGGACTGGACTGGACCCAACTCACACTTTATACTGGACTGGACTGGACCCAACTCACACTTTATACTGGACTGGACTGGACCCAACTCACACTTTATACTGGACTGGACTGGACCCAACTCACAATTTATACTGGACTGGACCCAACTCACACTTTATACTGGACTGGACTGGACCCAACTCACACTTTATACTGGACTGGACCCAACTCACACTTTATACTGGACTGGACTGGACCCAACTCACACTTTATACTGGACTGGACCCAACTCACACTTTATAATGGACTGGACCCAACTCACACTATACTGGACTGGACTGGACCCAACTCACACTTTATACTGGACTGGACCCAACTCACACTTTATAATGGACTGGACTGGACCCAACCCACTATACTGGACTGGACCCAACTTTATACTGGACTGGACCCAACTCACACTATACTGGACTGGACTGGACCCAACTCACACTTTATACTGGACTGGACCCAACTCACACTAAACTGGACTGGACTGGACCCAACTCACACTTTATACTGGACTGGACCCAACTCACACTTTATACTGGACTGGACTGGACCCAACTCACACTTATACTGGACTGGACTGGACCCAACTCACACTTTATACTGGACTGGACTGGACCCAACTCACACTTTATACTGGACTGGACTGGACCCAACTCACACTTTATACTGGACTGGACTGGACCCAACTCACACTTTATACTGGACTGGACCCAACTCACACTTTATACTGGACTGGACTGGACCCAACTCACACTTTATACTGGACTGGACTGGACCCAACTCACACTTTATACTGGACTGGACCCAACTCACACTTTATACTGGACTGGACCCAACTCACACTTTATACTGGACTGACTGGACCCAACTCACACTTTATACTGGACTGGACTGGACCCAACTCACACTTTATACTGGACTGGACCCAACTCACACTTTATACTGGACTGGACTGGACCCAACTCACACTTTATACTGGACTGGACCCAACTCACACTTTATACTGGACTGGATCCAACTCACACTTTATACTGGACTGGACTGGACCCAACTCACACTTTATACTGGACTGGACTGGACCCAACTCACACTTTATACTGGACTGGACCAACCCAACTCACACTTTATACTGGACTGGACTGGACCCAACTCACACTTTATACTGGACTGGACCCAACTCACACTTTATACTGGACTGGACTGGACCCAACTCACACTTTATACTGGACTGGACCCAACTCACACTTTACTGGACTGGACTGGACCCAACTCACACTTTATACTGGACTGGACCCAACTCACACTTTATACTGGACTGGACCCAACTCACACTTTATACTGGACTGGACTGGACCAACTCACACTTTATACTGGACTGGACCCAACTCACACTTTATACTGGACTGGACCCAACTCACACTTTATACTGGACTGGACTGGACCCAACTCACACTTTATACTGGACTGGACTGGACCCAACTCACACTTTATAATGGACTGGACTGGACCCAACTCACACTTTATACTGGACTGGACCCAACTCACACTTTATACTGGACTGGACCCAATTCACACTTTATACTGGACTGGACTGGACCCAACTCACACTTTATACTGGACTGGACTGGACCCAACTCACACTTTATATGGACTGGACTGGACCCAACTCACACTTTATACTGGACTGGACTGGACCCAACTCACACTTTATACTGGACTGGACCCAACTCACACTTTATACTGGACTGGACCCAACTCACACTTTATACTGGACTGGACTGGACCCAACTCACACTTTATACTGGACTGGACCCAACTCACACTTTATACTGGACTGGACCCAACTCACACTTTATACTGGACTGGACTGGACCCAACTCACACTTTATACTGGACTGGACTGGACCCAACTCACACTTTATACTGGACTGGACCCAACTCACACTTTATACTGGACTGGACCCAACTCACACTTTATACTGGACTGGACTGGACCCAACTCACACTTTATACTGGACTGGACTGGACCCAACTCACACTTTATACTGGACTGGACTGGACCCAACTCACACTTTATACTGGACTGGACCCAACTCACACTTTATAATGGACTGGACTGGACCCAACTCACACTTTATACTGGACTGGACCCAACTCACACTTTATACTGGACTGGACCCAACTCACACTATACTGGACTGGACTGGACCCAACTCACACTTTATACTGGACTGGACTGGACCCAACTCACACTTTATACTGGACTGGACTGGACCCAACTCACACTTTATACTGGACTGGACTGGACCCAACTCACACTTTATACTGGACTGGACCCAACTCACACTTTATACTGGACTGGACCCAACTCACACTTTATACTGGACTGGACTGGACCCAACTCACACTTTATACTGGACTGGACTGGACCCAACTCACACTTTATACTGGACTTGACCCAACTCACACTTTATACTGGACTGGACCCAACTCACACTTTACTGGACTGGACTGGACCCAACTCACACTTTATACTGGACTGGACCCAACTCACACTTTATACTGGACTGGATCCAACTCACACTTTATACTGGACTGGACTGGACCCAACTCACACTTTATACTGGACTGGACTGACCCAACTCACACTTTATACTGGACTGGACTGGACCCAACTCACAATTTATACTGGACTGGACCCAACTCACACTTTATACTGGACTGGACTGGACCCAACTCACACTTTATACTGGACTGGACCCAACTCACACTTTATACTGGACTGGACTGGACCCAACTCACACTTTATACTGGACTGGACCCAACTCACACTTTATAATGGACTGGACCCAACTCACACTTTATACTGGACTGGACTGGACCCAACTCACACTTTATACTGGACTGGACCCAACTCACACTTTATAATGGACTGGACTGGACCCAACTCACACTATACTGGACTGGACCCAACTCACATTTTATACTGGACTGGACCCAACTCACACTTTATACTGGACTGGACTGGACCCAACTCACACTTTATACTGGACTGGACCCAACTCACACTTTATACTGGACTGGACTGGACCCAACTCACACTTTATACTGGACTGGACTGGACCCAACTCACACTTTATACTGGACTGGACCCAACTCACACTTTATACTGGACTGGACTGGACCCAACTCACACTATATACTGGACTGGACCCAACTCACACTTTATACTGGACTGGACCCAACTCACACTTTATACTGGACTGGACTGGACCCAACTCACACTTTATACTGGACTGGACCCAACTCACACTTTATACTGGACTGGACTGGACCCAACTCACACTTTATACTGGACTGGACCCAACTCACATTTTATACTGGACTGGACCCAACTCACACTTTATACTGGACTGGACTGGACCCAACTCACACTTTATACTGGACTGGACTGGACCCAACTCACACTTTATACTGGACTGGACTGGACCCAACTCACACTTTATACTGGACTGGAACCAACTCACACTTTATACTGGACTGGACTGGACCAACTCACACTTTATACTGGACTGGACCCAACTCACACTTTATACTGGACTGGACTGGACCCAACTCACACTTTATACTGGACTGGACCCAACTCACACTTTATACTGGACTGGACTGGACCCAACTCACACTTTATACTGGACTGGACTGGACCCAACTCACACTTTATACTGGACTGGACCCAACTCACACTTTATACTGGACTGGATCCAACTCACACTTTATACTGGACTGGACTGGACCCAACTCACACTTTATACTGGACTTGACCCAACTCACACTTTATATTGGACTGGATCCAACTCACACTTTATACTGGACTGACTGGACCCAACTCACACTTTATACTGGACTGGACTGGACCCAACTCACACTTTATACTGGACTTGACCCATCTCACACTTTATACTGGACTGGACCCAACTCACACTTTATACTGGACTGGACCCAACTCACACTTTATACTGGACTGGATCCCAACTCACACATTATACTGGACTGGACTGGACCCAACTCACACATTATACTGGACTGGACTGGACCCAACTCACACTTTATACTGGACTGGACTGGACCCAACTCACACTTTATACTGGACTGGACCCAACTCACACTTTATACTGGACTGGACTGGACCCAACTCACACTTTATACTGGACTGGACTGGACCCAACTCACACTTTATACTGGACTGGATCCAACTCACACTTTATACTGGACTGGATCCAACTCACACTTTATACTGGACTGGACCCAATTCACACATTATACTGGACTGGACTGGACCCAACTCACACTTTATACTGGACTGGACTGGACCCAACTCACACTTTATACTGGACTGGACTGGACCCAACTCACACTTTATACTGGACTGGATCCAACTCACACTTTATACTGGACTGGACCCAACTCACACTTTATGGACTGGACTGGACCCAACTCACACTTTATACTGGACTGGACTGGACCCAACTCACACTTTATATCTGGACTGGACCCAACTCACACTTTATACTGGACTGGACCCAATTCACACTTTATATTGGACTGGACTGGACCCAACTCACACTTTATACTGGACTGGACTGGACCCAACTCACACTTTATACTGGACTGGACCCAACTCACACTTTATACTGGACTGGACCCAACTCACACTTTATACTGGACTGGACCCAACTCACACTTTATACTGGACTGGACTGGACCCAACTCACACTTTATACTGGACTGGACTGGACCCAACTCACACTTTATACTGGACTGGACCCAACTCACACTTTATAATGGACTGGACTGGACCCAACTCACACTTTATACTGGACTGGACCCAACTCACACTTTATACTGGACTGGACTGACCCAACTCACACTTTATGGACTGGACTGGACCCAACTCACACTTTATACTGGACTGGACCCAACTCACACTATACTGGACTGGACTGGACCAACTCACACTTTATACTGGACTGGACTGGACCCAACTCACACTTTATACTGGACTGGACCCAACTCACACTTTATACTGGACTGGACTGGACCCAACTCACACTTTATACTGGACTGGACTGGACCCAACTCACACTTTATACTGGACTGGACCCAACTCACACTTTATACTGGACTGGACTGGACCAACTCACACTTTATACTGGACTGGACTGGACCCAACTCACACTTTATACTGGACTGGACCCAACTCACACTTTATACTGGACTGGACCCAACTCACACTTTATACTGGACTGGACTGGACCCAACTCACACTTTATACTGGACTGGACTGGACCCAACTCACACTTTATACTGGACTGGACTGGACCCAACTCACACTTTATACTGGACTGGACCCAACTCACATTTTATACTGGACTGGACCCAACTCACACTTTATACTGGACTGGACTGGACCCAACTCACACTTTATACTGGACTGGACCCCAACTCACACTTTATACTGGACTGGACTGGACCCAACTCACACTTTATATACTGGACTGGACCCAACTCACACTTTATACTGGACTGGACCCAACTCACACTTTATACTGGACTGGACCCAACTCACACTATACTGGACTGGACTGGACCCAACTCACACATTATACTGGACTGGACTGGACCCAACTCACACTTTATACTGGACTGGACTGGACCCAACTCACACTTTATACTGGACTGGACTGGACCCAACTCACACTTTATACTGGACTGGACCCAACTCACACATTATACTGGACTGGAACCAACTCACACTTTATACTGGACTGGACTGGACCCAACTCACACTTTATACTGGACTGGATCCAACTCACACTTTATACTGGACTGGACCCAACTCACACTTTATACTGGACTGGACTGGACCCAACTCACACTTTATACTGGACTGGACTGGACCCAACTCACACTTTATACTGGACTTGACCCAACTCACACTTTATACTGGACTGGACCCAACTCACACTTTATACTGGACTGGACCCAACTCACACTTTATACTGGACTGGATCCAACTCACACTTTATACTGGACTGGACCCAACTCACACCATACTGGACTGGACTGGACCCAACTCACACTTTATACTGGACTTGACCCAACTCACACTTTATACTGGACTGGATCCAACTCACACTTTATACTGGACTGGACTGGACCCAACTCACACTTTATGGACTGGACTGGACCCAACTCACACTTTATACTGGACTGGACCCAACTCACACTTTATACTGGACTGGACTGGACCCAACTCACACTTTATACTGGACTGGACCCAACTCACACTTTATACTGGACTGGACTGGACCCAACTCACACTTTATACTGGACTGGACCCAACTCACACTTTATACTGGACTGGACTGGACCCAACTCACACTATACTGGACTGGACTGGACCCAACTCACACTTTATACTGGACTGGACCCAACTCACACTATACTGGACTGGACTGGACCCAACTCACACTTTATACTGGACTGGACCCAACTCACACTTTATATCTGGACTGGACCCAACTCACACTTTATACTGGACTGGACCCAACTCACACTTTATATTGGACTGGACTGGACCCAACTCACACTTTATACTGGACTGGACTGGACCCAACTCACACTTTATACTGGACTGGACCCAACTCACACTTTATACTGGACTGGACTGGACCCAACTCACACTTTATACTGGACTGGACTGGACCCAACTCACACTTTATACTGGACTGGACCCAACTCACACTTTATACTGGACTGGACCCAACTCACACTTTATACTGGACTGGACTGGACCCAACTCACACTTTATACTGGACTGGACTGGACCCAACTCACACTTTATACTGGACTGGACTGGACCCAACTCACACTTTATACTGGACTGGACTGACCCAACTCACACTTTATACTGGACTGGACTGGACCCAACTCACACTTTATACTGGACTGGACCCAACTCACACTTTATACTGGACTGGACTGGACCCAACTCACACTTTATACTGGACTGGACCCAACTCACACTTTATACTGGACTGGACCCAACTCACACTTTATACTGGACTGGACTGACCCAACTCACACTTTATACTGGACTGGACCCAACTCACACTTTATACTGGACTGGACTGGACCCAACTCACACTTTATACTGGACTGACTGGACCCAACTCACACTTTATACTGGACTGGACCCAACTCACACTTTATACTGGACTGGACCCAACTCACACTTTATACTGGACTGGACCCAACTCACACTTTATGGACTGGACTGGACCCAACTCACACTTTATACTGGACTGGACCCAACTCACACTTTACTGGACTGGACTGGACCCAACTCACACTTTATACTGGACTGGACCCAACTCACACTTTATACTGGACTGGACCCAACTCACACTTTATACTGGACTGGACTGGACCCAACTCACACTTTATACTGGACTGGACTGGACCCAACTCACACTTTATACTGGACTGGACTGGACCCTCACACTCATACTGGACTTTAACTACACTTTATACTGGACTGGACTGGACCAACTCACACTTTATACTGGACTGGACTGGACCCAACTCACACTTTATACTGGACTGGACCCAACTCACACTTTATACTGGACTGGACTGGACCAACTCACACTTTATACTGGACTGGACTGGACCCAACTCACACTTTATACTGGACTGGACTGGACCCAACTCACACTTTATACTGGACTGGACCCAACTCACACTTTATACTGGACTGGACCCAACTCACACTTTATACTGGACTGGACCCAACTCACACTTTATACTGGACTGGACTGGAACTCACACTTTATACTGGACTGGACCCAACTCACACTTTATACTGGACTGGACTGGACCCAACTCACACTTTATACTGGACTGGACCCAACTCACACTTTATGGACTGGACTGGACCCAACTCACACTTTATACTGGACTGGACCCAACTCACACTTTATACTGGACTGGACCCAACTCACACTTTATACTGGACTGGACTGGACCCAACTCACACTTTATACTGGACTGGACCCAACTCACACTTTATACTGGACTGGACCCAACTCACACTTTATACTGGACTGGACTGGACCCAACTCACACTTTATACTGGACTGGACCCAACTCACACTTTATACTGACTGGACTGGACCCAACTCACACTTTATACTGGACTGGACCCAACTCACACTTTATACTGGACTGGACCCAACTCACACTTTATACTGGACTGGACCCAACTCACACTTTATACTGGACTGGACTGGACCCAACTCACACTTTATACTGGACTGGACTGGACCCAACTCACACTTTATACTGGACTGGACCCAACTCACACTTTATACTGGACTGGACTGGACCCAACTAACACTTTATACTGGACTGGACCCAACTCACACTTTATACTGGACTGGACCCAACTCACACTTTATACTGGACTGGACTGGACCCAACTCACACTTTATACTGGACTGGACCCAACTCACACTTTATACTGGACTGGACCCAACTCACACTTTATACTGGACTGGACTGGACCCAACTCACACTTTATACTGGACTGGACTGGACCCAACTCACACTTTATACTGGACTGGACCCAACTCACACTTTATACTGGACTGGACCCAACTCACACTTTATACTGGACTGGACTGGACCCAACTCACACTTTATACTGGACTGGACCCAACTCACACTTTATACTGGACTGGACTGACCCAACTCACACTTTATACTGGACTGGACCCAACTCACACTTTATACTGGACTGGACCCAACTCACACTTTATACTGGACTGGACTGGACCAACTCACACTTTATACTGGACTGGACCCAACTCACACTTTATACTGGACTGGGACCCAACTCACACTTTATACTGGACTGGACCCAACTCACACTTTATACTGGACTGGACCCAACTCACACTTTATACTGGACTGGACCCAACTCACACATTATACTGGACTGGACTGGACCCAACTCACACTTTATACTGGACTGGACTGGACCAACTCACACTTTATACTGGACTGGACTGGACCCAACTCACACTTTATAATGGACTGGACTGGACCCAACTCACACTATACTGGACTGGACCCAACTCACACTTTATACTGGACTGGACTGGACCCAACTCACACTTTATGCTGGACTGGACTGGACCCAACTCACACTTTATACTGGACTGGACCCAACTCACACTTTATACTGGACTGGACCCAACTCACACTTTATATTGGACTGGACTGGACCCAACTCACACTTTATACTGGACTGGACTGGACCCAACTCACACTTTATACTGGACTGGACCCAACTCACACTTTACTGGACTGGACTCACACTTTATACTGGACTGGACCCAACTCACACTTTATACTGGACTGGACCCAACTCACACTTTATACTGGACTGGACTGGACCCAACTCACACTTATACTGGACTGGACTGGACCCAACTCACTCATACTGGACACTGGACCCATCACTGGACTGGACTGGACCCAACTCACACTTTATACTGGACTGGACTGGACCCAACTCACACTTTATACTGGACTGGACTGGACCCAACTCACACTTTATACTGGACTGGACTGGACCCAACTCACACTTTATACTGGACTGGATCCAACTCACACTTTATACTGGACTGGACTGGACCCAACTCACACTTTATACTGGACTGGACCCAACTCACACTTTATACTGGACTGGACTGGACCCAACTCACACTTTATACTGGACTGGACCCAACTCACACTTTATAATGGACTGGACCCAACTCACACTTTATACTGGACTGGACTGGACCCAACTCACACTTTATACTGGACTGGACCCAACTCACACTTTATAATGGACTGGACTGGACCCAACTCACACTATACTGGACTGGACCCAACTCACATTTTATACTGGACTGGACCCAACTCACACTATACTGGACTGGACTGGACCCAACTCACACTTTATACTGGACTGGACCCAACTCACACTATACTGGACTGGACTGGACCCAACTCACACTTTATACTGGACTTGACCCAACTCACACTTTATACTGGACTGGACCCAACTCACACTTTATACTGGACTGGACCCAACTCACACTATACTGGACTGGACTGGACCCAACTCACACATTATACTGGACTGGACTGGACCCAACTCACACTTTATACTGGACTGGACTGGACCCAACTCACACTTTATACTGGACTGGACTGGACCCAACTCACACTTTATACTGGACTTGACCCAACTCACACTTTATACTGGACTGGATCCAACTCACACTTTATACTGGACTGGACTGGACCCAACTCACACTTTATACTGGACTTGACCCAACTCACACTTTATATTGGACTGGATCCAACTCACACTTTATACTGGACTGGACTGGACCCAACTCACACTTTATACTGGACTGGACTGGACCCAACTCACACTTTATACTGGACTTGACCCATCTCACACTTTATACTGGACTGGACCCAACTGACACTTTATACTGGACTGGATCCAACTCACACTTTATACTGGACTGGATCCAACTCACACTTTATACTGGACTGGACCCAATTCACACATTATACTGGACTGGACTGGACCCAACTCACACTTTATACTGGACTTGACCCAACTCACACTTTATATTGGACTGGATCCAACTCACACTTTATACTGGACTGGACTGGACCCAACTCACACTTTATACTGGACTGGACTGGACCCAACTCACACTTTATACTGGACTGGATCCAACTCACACTTTATACTGGACTGGATCCAACTCACACTTTATACTGGACTGGACCCAATTCACACATTATACTGGACTGGACTGGACCCAACTCACACTTTATACTGGACTGGACTGGACCCAACTCACACTTTATACTGGACTGGACTGGACCCAACTCACACTTTATAATGGACTGGACTGGACCCAACTCACACTATACTGGACTGGACCCAACTCACACATTATACTGGACTGGACTGGACCCAACTCACACTTTATGCTGGACTGGACTGGACCCAACTCACACTTTATATCTGGACTGGACCCAACTCACACTTTATACTGGACTGGACCCAATTCACACTTTATATTGGACTGGACTGGACCCAACTCACACTTTATACTGGACTGGACTGGACCCAACTCACACTTTATACTGGATTGGACCCAACTCACACTTTATACTGGACTGGACCCAATTCACACATTATACTGGACTGGACTGGACCCAACTCACACTTTATACTGGACTGGACTGGACCCAACTCACACTTTATACTGGACTGGACTGGACCCAACTCACACTTTATACTGGACTGGACCCAACTCACACTTTATAATGGACTGGACTGGACCCAACTCACACTATACTGGACTGGACCCAACTCACATTTATATGGACTGGACTGGACCCAACTCACACTATACTGGACTGGACTGGACCCAACTCACACTTTATACTGGACTGGACCCAACTCACACTATACTGGACTGGACTGGACCCAACTCACACTTTATACTGGACTTGACCCAACTCACACTTTATACTGGACTGGACCCAACTCACACTTTATACTGGACTGGACCCAACTCACACTATACTGGACTGGACTGGACCCAACTCACACTTTATACTGGACTGGACTGGACCCAACTCACACTTTATACTGGACTTGACCCAACTCACACTTTATACTGGACTGGATCCAACTCACACTTTATACTGGACTGGACTGGACCCAACTCACACTTTATACTGGACTGGACTGACCCAACTCACACTTTATACTGGACTGGACCCAACTCACACTTTATACTGGGACTGGACCCAACTCACACTTTATACTGGACTGGACTGGACCCAACTCACACTTTATACTGGACTGGACTGGACCCAACTCACAATTTATACTGGACTGGACCCAACTCACACTTTATACTGGACTGGACTGGACCCAACTCACACTTTATACTGGACTGGACCCAACTCACACTTTATACTGGACTGGACTGGACCCAACTCACACTTTATACTGGACTGGACCCAACTCACACTTTATAATGGACTGGACCCAACTCACACTTTATACTGGACTGGACTGGACCCAACTCACACTTTATACTGGACTGGACCCAACTCACACTTTATAATGGACTGGACTGGACCCAACTCACACTATACTGGACTGGACCCAACTCACATTTTATACTGGACTGGACCCAACTCACACTATACTGGACTGGACTGGACCCAACTCACACTTTATACTGGACTGGACCCAACTCACACTATACTGGACTGGACTGGACCCAACTCACACTTTATACTGGACTTGACCCAACTCACACTTTATACTGGACTGGACCCAACTCACACTTTATACTGGACTGGACCCAACTCACACTATACTGGACTGGACTGGACCCAACTCACACTTTATACTGGACTGGACTGGACCCAACTCACACTTTATACTGGACTTGACCCAACTCACACTTTATACTGGACTGGATCCAACTCACACTTTATACTGGACTGGACTGGACCCAACTCACACTTTATACTGGACTTGACCCAACTCACACTTTATATTGGACTGGATCCAACTCACACTTTATACTGCACTGGACTGGACCCAACTCACACTTTATACTGGACTGGACTGGACCCAACTCACACTTTATACTGGACTGGACTGGACCCAACTCACAATTTATACTGGACTGGACCCAACTCACACTTTATACTGGACTGGACTGGACCCAACTCACACTTTATACTGGACTGGACCCAACTCACACTTTATACTGGACTGGACTGGACCCAACTCACACTTTATACTGGACTGGACCCAACTCACACTTTATAATGGACTGGACCCAACTCACACTTTATACTGGACTGGACTGGACCCAACTCACACTTTATACTGGACTGGACCCAACTCACACTTTATAATGGACTGGACTGGACCCAACTCACACTATACTGGACTGGACCCAACTCACATTTTATACTGGACTGGACCCAACTCACACTATACTGGACTGGACTGGACCCAACTCACACTTTATACTGGACTGGACCCAACTCACACTATACTGGACTGGACTGGACCCAACTCACACTTTATACTGGACTTGACCCAACTCACACTTTATACTGGACTGGACCCAACTCACACTTTATACTGGACTGGACCCAACTCACACTTTACTGGACTGGACTGGACCCAACTCACACTTATACTGGACTGGACTGGACCCAACTCACACTTTATACTGGACTGGACTGGACCCAACTCACACTTTATACTGGACTGGACTGGACCCAACTCACACTTTATACTGGACTTGACCCAACTCACACTTTATACTGGACTGGATCCAACTCACACTTTATACTGGACTGGACTGGACCCAACTCACACTTTATACTGGACTTGACCCAACTCACACTTTATATTGGACTGGATCCAACTCACACTTTATACTGGACTGGACTGGACCCAACTCACACTTTATACTGGACTGGACTGGACCCAACTCACACTTTATACTGGACTTGGACCCATCTCACACTTTATACTGGACTGGACCCAACTCACACTTTATACTGGACTGGATCCAACTCACACTTTATACTGGACTGGATCCAACTCACACTTTATACTGGACTGGACCCAATTCACACATTATACTGGACTGGACTGGACCCAACTCACACTTTATACTGGACTTGGACCCAACTCACACTTTATATTGGACTGGATCCAACTCACACTTTATACTGGACTGGACTGGACCCAACTCACACTTTATACTGGACTGGACTGGACCCAACTCACACTTTATACTGGACTGGATCCAACTCACACTTTATACTGGACTGGATCCAACTCACACTTTATACTGGACTGGACTCAATTCACACATTATACTGGACTGGACTGGACCCAACTCACACTTTATGCTGGACTGGACTGGACCCAACTCACACTTTATATCTGGACTGGACCCAACTCACACTTTATACTGGACTGGACCCAATTCACACTTTATATTGGACTGGACTGGACCCAACTCACACTTTATACTGGACTGGACTGGACCCAACTCACACTTTATACTGGATTGGACCCAACTCACACTTTATACTGGACTGGACCCAATTCACACATTATACTGGACTGGACTGGACCCAACTCACACTTTATACTGGACTGGACTGGACCCAACTCACACTTTATACTGGACTGGACTGGACCCAACTCACACTTTATACTGGACTGGACCCAACTCACACTTTATAATGGACTGGACTGGACCCAACTCACACTATACTGGACTGGACCCAACTCACATTTTATACTGGACTGGACCCAACTCACACTATACTGGACTGGACTGGACCCAACTCACACTTTATACTGGACTGGACCCAACTCACACTATACTGGACTGGACTGGACCCAACTCACACTTTATACTGGACTTGACCCAACTCACACTTTATACTGGACTGGACCCAACTCACACTTTATACTGGACTGGACCCAACTCACACTATACTGGACTGGACTGGACCCAACTCACACATTATACTGGACTGGACTGGACCCAACTCACACTTTATACTGGACTGGACTGGACCCAACTCACACTTTATACTGGACTGGACTGGACCCAACTCACACTTTATACTGGACTTGACCCAACTCACACTTTATACTGGACTGGATCCAACTCACACTTTATACTGGACTGGACTGGACCCAACTCACACTTTATACTGGACTTGACCCAACTCACACTTTATATTGGACTGGATCCAACTCACACTTTATACTGCACTGGACTGGACCCAACTCACACTTTATACTGGACTGGACTGGACCCAACTCACACTTTATACTGGACTTGACCCATCTCACACTTCATACTGGACTGGACCCAACTGACACTTTATACTGGACTGGATCCAACTCACACTTTATACTGGACTGGATCCAACTCACACTTTATACTGGACTGGACCCAATTCACACATTATACTGGACTGGACTGGACCCAACTCACACTTTATACTGGACTGGACTGGACCCAACTCACACTTTATACTGGACTGGACTGGACCCAACTCACACTTTATAATGGACTGGACTGGACCCAACTCACACTATACTGGACTGGACCCAACTCACACATTATACTGGACTGGACTGGACCCAACTCACACTTTATGCTGGACTGGACTGGACCCAACTCACACTTTATACTGGACTGGACCCAACTCACACTTTATACTGGACTGGACCCAATTCACACTTTATATTGGACTGGACTGGACCCAACTCACACTTTATACTGGACTGGACTGGACCCAACTCACACTTTATACTGGACTGGACCCAACTCACACTTTATACTGGACTGGACTGGACCCAACTCACACTTTATACTGGACTTGACCCAACTCACACTTTATACTGGACTTTACCCAATTCACACATTATACTGGACTGGACCCAACTCACACTTTATACTGGACTGGACTGGACCCAACTCACACTTTATACTGGACTGGACTGGACCCAACTCACACTTTATACTGGACTGGACCCAACTCACACTTTATACTGGACTGGATCCAACTCACACTTTATACTGGACTGGACCCAATTCACACATTATACTGGACTGACTGGACCCAACTCACACTTTATACTGGACTGGACTGGACCCAACTCACACTTTATACTGGACTGGACTGGACCCAACTCACACTTTATAATGGACTGGACTGGACCCACTGGACTGGACCCAACTCACACTTTATACTGGACTGGACTGGACCCAACTCACACTTTATACTGGACTGGACTGGACCCAACTCACACTTTATATCTGGACTGGACCCAACTCACACTTTATACTGGACTGGACCCAATTCACACTTTATATTGGACTGGACTGGACCCAACTCACACTTTATACTGGACTGGACTGGACCAACTCACACTTTATACTGGATTGGACCCAACTGGACTTTATACTGGACTGGACCCAATCACACATTATACTGGACTGGACTGGACCCAACTCACACTTTATACTGGACTGGACTGACCCAACTCACACTTTATACTGGACTGGACTGGACCCAACTCACACTTTATACTGGACTGGACCCAACTCACACTTTATAATGGACTGGACTGGACCCAACTCACACTATACTGGACTGGACCCAACTCACATTTTATACTGGACTGGACCCAACTCACACTATACTGGACTGGACTGGACCCAACTCACACTTTATACTGGACTGGACCCAACTCACACTATACTGGACTGGACTGGACCCAACTCACACTTTATACTGGACTTGACCCAACTCACACTTTATACTGGACTGGACCCAACTCACACTTTATACTGGACTGGACCCAACTCACACTATACTGGACTGGACTGGACCCAACTCACACATTATACTGGACTGGACTGGACCCAACTCACACTTTATACTGGACTGGACTGGACCCAACTCACACTTTATACTGGACTGGACTGGACCCAACTCACACTTTATACTGGACTTGACCCAACTCACACTTTATACTGGACTGGATCCAACTCACACTTTATACTGGACTGGACTGGACCCAACTCACACTTTATACTGGACTTGACCCAACTCACACTTTATATTGGACTGGATCCAACTCACACTTTATACTGCACTGGACTGGACCCAACTCACACTTTATACTGGACTGGACTGGACCCAACTCACACTTTATACTGGACTTGACCCATCTCACACTTCATACTGGACTGGACCCAACTGACACTTTATACTGGACTGGATCCAACTCACACTTTATACTGGACTGGATCCAACTCACACTTTATACTGGACTGGACCCAATTCACACATTATACTGGACTGGACTGGACCCAACTCACACTTTATACTGGACTGGACTTGACCCAACACACACTTTATACTGGACTGGACTGGACCCAACTCACACTTTATAATGGACTGGACTGGACCCAACTCACACTATACTGGACTGGACCCAACTCACACATTATACTGGACTGGACTGGACCCAACTCACACTTTATGCTGGACTGGACTGGACCCAACTCACACTTTATACTGGACTGGACCCAACTCACACTTTATACTGGACTGGACCCAATTCACACTTTATATCGGACTGGACTGGACCCAACTCACACTTTATACTGGACTGGACTGGACCCAACTCACACTTTATACTGGACTGGACCCAACTCACACTTTATACTGGACTGGACTGGACCCAACTCACACTTTATACTGGACTGGACCCAACTCACACTTTATACTGGACTTTACCCAATTCACACATTATACTGGACTGGACCTAACTCACACTTTATACTGGACTGGACTGGACCCAACTCACACTTTATACTGGACTGGACTGGACCCAACTCACACTTTATACTGGACTGGACTGGACCCAACTCACAATTTATACTGGACTGGACCCAACTCACACTTTATACTGGACTGGACCCAACTCACACTTTATACTGGACTGGACCCAACTCACACTTTATACTGGACTGGACTGGACCCAACTCACACTTTATACTGGACTGGACCCAACTCACACTTTATAATGGACTGGACCCAACTCACACTTTATACTGGACTGGACTGGACCCAACTCACACTTTATACTGGACTGGACCCAACTCACACTTTATAATGGACTGGAATGGACCCAACTCACACTATACTGGACTGGACCCAACTCACATTTTATACTGGACTGGACCCAACTCACACTATACTGGACTGGACTGGACCAACTCACACTTTATACTGGACTGGACCCAACTCACACTATACTGGACTGGACTGGACCCAACTCACACTTTATACTGGACTTGACCCAACTCACACTTTATACTGGACTGGACCCAACTCACACTTTATACTGGACTGGACCCAACTCACACTATACTGGACTGGACTGGACCCAACTCACACATTATACTGGACTGGACTGGACCCAACTCACACTTTATACTGGACTGGACTGGACCCAACTCACACTTTATACTGGACTGGACTGGACCCAACTCACACTTTATACTGGACTTGACCCAACTCACACTTTATAATGGACTGGATCCAACTCACACTTTATACTGGACTGGACTGGACCCAACTCACACTTTATACTGGACTTGACCCAACTCACACTTTATATTGGACTGGATCCAACTCACACTTTATACTGGACTGGATTGGACCCAACTCACACTTTATACTGGACTGGACTGGACCCAACTCACACTTTATACTGGACTTGACCCATCTCACACTTTATACTGGACTGGACCCAACTCACACTTTATACTGGACTGGATCCAACTCACACTTTATACTGGACTGGACCCAATTCACACATTATACTGGACTGGACTGGACCCAACTCACACTTTATACTGGACTGGACTGGACCCAACTCACACTTTATACTGGACTGGACTGGACCCAACTCACACTTTATAATGGACTGGACTGGACCCAACTCACACTATACTGGACTGGACCCAACTCACACATTATACTGGACTGGACTGGACCCAACTCACACTTTATGCTGGACTGGACTGGACCCAACTCACACTTTATACTGGACTGGACCCAACTCACACTTTATACTGGACTGGACCCAACTCACACTTTATACTGGACTGGACTGGACCCAACTCACACTTTATACTGGACTTGACCCAACTCACACTTTATACTGGACTGGATCCAACTCACACTTTATACTGGACTGGACTGGACCCAACTCACACTTTATACTGGACTTGACCCAACTCACACTTTATATTGGACTGGATCCAACTCACACTTTATACTGCACTGGACTGGACCCAACTCACACTTTATACTGGACTGGACTGGACCCAACTCACACTTTATACTGGACTTGACCCATCTCACACTTCATACTCGACTGGACCCAACTGACACTTTATACTGGACTGGATCCAACTCACACTTTATACTGGACTGGATCCAACTCACACTTTATACTGGACTGGACCCAATTCACACATTATACTGGACTGGACTGGACCCAACTCACACTTTATACTGGACTGGACTGGACCCAACACACACTTTATACTGGACTGGACTGGACCCAACTCACACTTTATAATGGACTGGACTGGACCCAACTCACACTATACTGGACTGGACCCAACTCACACATTATACTGGACTGGACTGGACCCAACTCACACTTTATGCTGGACTGGACTGGACCCAACTCACACTTTATACTGGACTGGACCCAACTCACACTTTATACTGGACTGGACCCAATTCACACTTTATATTGGACTGGACTGGACCCAACTCACACTTTATACTGGACTGGACTGGACCCAACTCACACTTTATACTGGACTGGACCCAACTCACACTTTATACTGGACTGGACTGGACCCAACTCACACTTTATACTGGACTGGACCCAACTCACACTTTATACTGGACTTTACCCAATTCACACATTATACTGGACTGGACTGGACCCAACTCACACTTTATACTGGACTGGACTGGACCCAACTCACACTTTATACTGGACTGGCCTGGACCCAACTCACACTTTATACTGGACTGGACTGGACCCAACTCACAATTTATACTGGACTGGACCCAACTCACACTTTATACTGGACTGGACCCAACTCACACTTTATACTGGACTGGACCCAACTCACACTTTATACTGGACTGGACTGGACCCAACTCACACTTTATACTGGACTGGACCCAACTCACACTTTATAATGGACTGGACCCAACTCACACTTTATACTGGACTGGACTGGACCCAACTCACACTTTATACTGGACTGGACCCAACTCACACTTTATAATGGACTGGAATGGACCCAACTCACACTATACTGGACTGGACCCAACTCACATTTTATACTGGACTGGACCCAACTCACACTATACTGGACTGGACTGGACCAACTCACACTTTATACTGGACTGGACCCAACTCACACTATACTGGACTGGACTGGACCCAACTCACACTTTATACTGGACTTGACCCAACTCACACTTTATACTGGACTGGACCGAACTCACACTTTATACTGGACTGGACCCAACTCACACTATACTGGACTGGACTGGACCCAACTCACACATTATACTGGACTGGACTGGACCCAACTCACACTTTATACTGGACTGGACTGGACCCAACTCACACTTTATACTGGACTGGACTGGACCCAACTCACACTTTATACTGGACTTGACCCAACTCACACTTTATAATGGACTGGATCCAACTCACACTTTATACTGGACTGGACTGGACCCAACTCACACTTTATACTGGACTTGACCCAACTCACACTTTATATTGGACTGGATCCAACTCACACTTTATACTGGACTGGACTGGACCCAACTCACACTTTATACTGGACTGGACTGGACCCAACTCACACTTTATACTGGACTTGACCCATCTCACACTTTATACTGGACTGGACCCAACTCACACTTTATACTGGACTGGATCCAACTCACACTTTATACTGGACTGGACCCAATTCACACATTATACTGGACTGGACTGGACCCAACTCACACTTTATACTGGACTGGACTGGACCCAACTCACACTTTATACTGGACTGGACTGGACCCAACTCACACTTTATAATGGACTGGACTGGACCCAACTCACACTATACTGGACTGGACCCAACTCACACATTATACTGGACTGGACTGGACCCAACTCACACTTTATGCTGGACTGGACTGGACCCAACTCACACTTTATACTGGACTGGACCCAACTCACACTTTATACTGGACTGGACCCAATTCACACTTTATATTGGACTGGACTGGACCCAACTCACACTTTATACTGGACTGGACTGGACCCAACTCACACTTTATACTGGACTGGACCCAACTCACACTTTATACTGGACTGGACTGGACCCAACTCACTCTTTATACTGGACTGGACCCAACTCACATTTTTTACTGGACTGGACCCAATTCACACATTATACTGGACTGGACTGGACCCAACTCACACTTTATACTGGACTGGACTGGACCCAACTCACACTTTATACTGGACTGGACTGGACCCAACTCACACTTTATACTGGACTGGACTGGACCCAACTCACAATTTATACTGGACTGGACCCAACTCACACTTTATACTGGACTGGACCCAACTCACACTTTATACTGGACTGGACCCAACTCACACTTTATACTGGACTGGACCCATCTCACACTTTATACTGGACTGGACCAAACTCACACTTTATACTGGACTGGACTGGACACAACTCACACTTTATACTGGACTGGACTGGACCCAACTCACACTTTATACTGGACTGGACCCAACTCACACTTTATAATGGACTGGACCCAACTCACACTTTATACTGGACTGGACTGGACCCAACTCACACTTTATACTGGACTGGACCCAACTCACACTTTATAATGGACTGGACTGGACCCAACTCACACTATACTGGACTGGACCCAACTCACATTTTATACTGGACTGGACCCAACTCACACTATACTGGACTGGACTGGACCCAACTCACACTTTATACTGGACTGGACCCAACTCACACTTTATACTGGACTGGACCCAACTCACACTTTATACTGGACTGGACCCAACTCACACTATACTGGACTGGACTGGACCCAACTCACACTTTATACTGGACTGGACCCAACTCACACTATACTGGACTGGACTGGACCCAACTCACACATTATACTGGACTGGACTGGACCCAACTCACACTTTATACTGGACTGGACTGGACCCAACTCACACTTTATACTGGACTGGACTGGACCCAACTCACACTTTATACTGGACTTGACCCAACTCACACTTTATACTGGACTGGATCCAACTCACACTTTATGCTGGACTGGACTGGACCCAACTCACACTTTATACTGGACTTGACCCAACTCACACTTTATATTGGACTGGATCCAACTCACACTTTATACTGGACTGGACTGGACCCAACTCACACTTTATACTGGATTGGACTGGACCCAACTCACACTTTATACTGGACTTGACCCATCTCACACTTTATACTGGACTGGACCCAACTCACACTTTATACTGGACTGGATCCAACTCACACTTTATACTGGACTGGATCCAACTCACACTTTATACTGGACTGGACCCAACTCACACTTTATACTGGACTGGACTGGACCCAACTCACACTTTATACTGGACTGTACCCAACTCACACTTTATACTGGACTGGACTGGACCCAACTCACACTTTATACTGGACTGGACCCAACTCACACTTTATACTGGACTGGACCCAATTCACACATTATACTGGACTGGACTGGACCCAACTCACACTTTATACTGGACTGGACTGGACCCAACTCACACTTTATACTGGACTGGACCCAACTCACACTTTATACTGGACTGGACTGGACCCAACTAACACTTTATACTGGACTGAACCCAACTCACACTTTATACTGGACTGGACTGGACCCAACTCACACTTTATACTGGACTGGACTTGACCCAACTCACACTTTATACTGGACTGGACCCAACTCACACTTTATACTGGACTGGACTTGACCCAACTCACACTTTATACTGGACTGGACTGGACCCAACTCACACTTTATACTGGACTGGACTGGACCCAACTCACATTTAACTGCTGATGATGGTTTTCAATCATTCATTTTTTATTTTGGTTGTTCAGATTCACCATAAGAAATAGTTTCGTTAGTTTTGCTTTAAACTGTCAAATGAATGGGGTAATTTTATAAAGGACAAGCGCAATCATTTTTGCCAGCTGAGCATGTTCACATTCATTCATTCATTAGTCGGTGCGGGATTTCAGATTTGATTAGGATCCCCATTAGCATCAGCTAGTCTTCCTGGGATCATACACATAAACAGAAAGACATTACAGATTAAAATACTACAATTTACATTAACCTATAGACATTACAGCCAAAAATACTTAATTTACATACATGTAAAAGCATTAATTAACATGTAAACACCACAGATATTTAACAGATGTTATCACGGGTGTAGCGAAATGCTTGTGTTACTAGCTTCAACAGTGCACTAACACCTAACAATACAAAACAATACAAATAAGTCCCAAAAGTTATAAAGAAATATACATATATTTACATATAGCATGGTGTGTATAGACAGTATGGACAGTATATGAATCGAAAAGGTGCGTACAGAAGTATTTATATAAGATGAGCAAATATAAAGTTGGTAAAACAGTATGTAAACATTATTGAAGGACTTGAGTTCCTGTAGGTTCCCACAATCACACCATGAATAGTTAATCATGAAACATACACCACCCCCTGTCTTTTTTTCCTAGTGGAGTGTGTGTCAGTGTGTAAGTTAACTTGGAATTTTGAAATTTGGAATTTTCTTATACAAACAAGAAGTGATGTCATCAGTCTCTCCTTAAAAGGAACTAAGCCTTTTTTTCTTCTTCAATTTTCTCCAAAATTGACATACCCAAGTCTAACTGCCTGTAGCTCAGGACCCAAGTCTAACTGCCTGTAACTCAGGACCCAAATCTAACTGCCTGTAGCTCAGGACCCAAATCTAACTGTCTGTAGCTCAGGACCCAAATCTAACTGCCTGTAGCTCAGGACCCAAATCTAACTGCCTGTAGCTCAGGACCCAAATCTAACTGTCTGTAGCTCAGGACCCAAATCTAACTGCCTGTAGCTCAGGACCCAAATCTAACTGCCTGTAGCTCAGGACCCAAATCTAACTGTCTGTAGCTCAGGACCCAAATCTAACTGCCTGTAGCTCAGGAGCCAAATCTAACTGCCTGTAGCTCAGGACCCACATCTAACTGCCTGTAGCTCAGGACCCACATCTAACTGCCTGTAGCTCAGGACCCAAATCTAACTGCCTGTAGCTCAGGACCCAAATCTAACTGTCTGTAGCTAGGGACCCAAATCTAACTGCCTGTAGCTCAGGACCCACATCTAACTGCCTGTAGCTCAGGACCCAAATCTAACTGCCTGTCGCTCAGGACCTGAAGCAAGGATATGCATATTATTGATTCCATTTCAAAAGAAACACTTTGAAGTTTGTGAATATAACACATTAGATCTGGTAAACGATAATACAAACAAAAAACATGCATTTTCTATTTGTTTCTTTTTTTCATCATCTTTGAAATGGAAGAGAGAGGCCATAGCATAATATTGCAATTTAGGCGCAATTTAGACACACACAGTGTGTGTCAAGTTTCAGATTGATCCAATGAAGCATTGCAATGCTGCACAATATTTTGTATCAAATCTGCCAGGAGTTTGCCCAAATGTGCTGATTTGGTCAATTGACAAATGTTCAAGTAGACAACTATAGAGAACATACAACAATTATATGGTAATACAAAATGTAAGTTTACACACTCCCAGGAATGTCATACATGAAAGATCATTAGCAAATACACTAACTAACTTTCACACATCTTGATGGCCGGGCGGGGTGGGTGTGGAGCCAGAGACATCAGGGGTTCAAACTGTAGAACCCAGTTCCTACATTTTAATATTAAAATGGATTTTATCAAACAAATATATGCTACATTTTAACCTCTTACATCTATGGGGGCGCTATTTCATTATTGGATAAAAAAAACATGCCCGTTTTAAGCGCAATATTTTGTCACAAAAAGATGCTTGAATATGCAAGATATTTTGTCACGAAAAGATGCAACTATGCATATAATTGACAGCTTTGGAAAGAAAACACTCTGACGTCTCCAAAACTGCAAAGATATTGTCTGTGAGTGCCCCAGAACTAATGCTACAGGCGAAACCAAGATGAAACTTCAAACAGGAAATGAGCAGGATTTTTGAGGCTCTGTTTTTGCGCAAGGAATGAGCCTGCCCGATCTATCGTTTCCCCAAGATGTCTGCAGCATTGTGACGTATTTGTAGGCATATCATTGGAAGATTGACCATAAGAGACTACATTTGCCAGGTGTCCGCCCGGTGTCCTCCGTCGAAATTGGTGCGTCATCTTCAGCTGCAAGTCTTTTTCCAAGGGATTCAGAGGAGAAAGTAGACTTCCACGAACGATATATCAATGAAGAGATATGTGAAGAACACCTTGAGAAATGATTCTAAACAGCGTTTGCCGTGTTTCAGTCGATATTATGGAGTTAATTTGGAAAAAAGTTTGCCGTTTTGATGACTGAATTTTCTGGTTTTTTTGGTACCCAAACGTGATGTACAAAACGGAGCGATTTCTCCTACACAAAGAATCTTTCAGGAAAAACTGAACATTTGCTATGTAACTGAGTCTCCTCATTGAAAACATTCGAAGTTCTTCAAAGGTAAATTATTTTATTTGAATCCTTTTCTGTTTTTTGTGCAAATGTTGCCTGCTAAATGCTACGCTAAATGCTACGCTAGCTATCAATACTCTTACACAAATGCTTGTTTTGCTATGGTTCAAAAGCATATTTTGAAAATCTGAGATGACAGTGTTGTTAAGAAAAGGCTAAGCTTGAGAGATAGCATATTTATTTCACTTCATTTGCAATTTTCATAAATAGTTAACGTTACGTTATGCTAATGAGCTTGAGGCTATAACTGGATACAGGTTTTTTTCATAGCCAAACGTGAACAAAACGGAGCGATTTGTCCTACACAAATAATATTTTTTGAAAAACTGAACATTTGCTAACTAACTGAGAGTCTCCTCATTGAAAACATCTGAAGTTCTTCAAAGGTAAATGATTTTATTTGAATGGTTTTCTTGTTTTTGTGAAAATGTTGCTGGCTGAATTCTAGGCTTATAGCTATGCTAGCTATCAATACTCTTACACAAATGCTTGTTTAGCTATGGTTGAAAAGCATATTTTGAAAATCTGAGATGACAGTGTTGTTAACAAAAGTCTAAGCTTGAGAGCAAATATATTTATTTCATTTCATTAGCGATTTTCATGTATAGTTAACGTTGCGTTATGCTAATGAGCTTGAGGCTATAAATAGGATCCCGGATCCGGGATTGCTCGACGCAAGAAGTTAACTCTGGGACCCTCAAGATGATAAATCAAGATGAAGCAAGATTACTGAATGTAAGTACATTATTAACCTTCAGAGGTGAATGTATCAAACCAGTTGCTGTAAAAAAAAAACTTTTTGTTGTTGTTGTGCACTTTCCTTAAACAATAGTACGGTATTTTTTCATTGTAAAAGCTACTGTATATTGGACACTGCAGATTAACAATTTATATAAATTTAAATTCAATTTAAATAATTTAAGCTTTCTGCCCATATAAGACATGTCTATGTCCTGGAAAGTTTGATGTTACTTACAATGTCATTCAAGTCACATTAGCACAGGTTAGCGCAGGTTAGCGCACATTAGCGCATGTTAGCATCAACCGTCACGGTAAAGGAACACCGATCCCACAGAGGTTTTAGCCAAGAGAGACTGGCATGCATAGTATTGATATTAGCCCTCTTGTTACAGCACAGTACAAAAAACATGCCTCTCCGTTCTGGACCAGCTGCAGCTTTACTAGTCTTTATTTGCAGCACTCATCAAGATAAGATCCAACTGAAGCCTGCAGGACTTGCTTTACGGAGAGTGTGTTTTTTTATCACGTCTCCCCATCTTTACAAGCATTAAATTAATATGTTTGGACAGTTTACAATCTCAGGTAACACCTAGTACTTTAATCTCGTCAACTTGCTCAACAGCCACACTATTCATTACCAGATTCAGCTGAGGTCTAGAACTTAAGGAATTATTTCTACCAAATACAATAATCTTAGTTTTAGAGATCAGGACCAAGAGGTTAACCTCTTGAAACTCCCCATCCCGGATCCGGGATTGTGACTAAGCCTCAGGCTCATTAGCATAACGCAACGTTAACAATTTCTGAAAATCGCAAATAAAATTAAAATAATGCGTTTGCTCTCAAGCTTAGCCTTTTCTTAACAACACTGTCATCTCAGATTTTCAAAATATGCTTTTGAACCATAGAAATTGACTAATTTGTGTAAGAGTATGCTAAGCTAGCATAGCATTTTGTGTAGCATGTAGCACGCAACATTTTCACAAAAGCCAGATAACCAAATAAATAAAATCATTTACCTTTGAAGAGCTTCTGATGTTTTCAATGAGGAGACTCCCAGCCACATACCAGATGCGCAGTGTTTCCTGAAAGCGTCTGTGTGTAGGAGAAATCGTTCCGTTTTCTACATTGCGCCTGGCTACCGAAACGAACCGAAAATGCAGTCACCTACAACGTGAAACTTTTTCCGGATTAACTACATAATATCGACCGAAACATGGCAAACGTTGTTTGGAATCAATCCTCAAGGTGTTTTTTCACATATCTCTTCATTGACATGCAGTTCGTGGAAGCTTGCTTCTCTCTCTGTGCCCCATGGAAAAATACTGGCAGGTGACTTTTGCGCACCAATTTCGGCGCAGGACACCAGGCGGACACGTGGTAAATGTGGTCTCTTATGGTCAATCTTCCAATGATCTGCCTACAAATACGTCACAATGCTGCAGACACCTTGGGGAAAACGACAGAAAGGGCAGACTCATTCCTCTTGCGTTCACAGCCATATAAGGAGATCATGAAAGACAGAGCCTCAAAAATCCTTGTCATTTCCTGGATGCCAAGTCATCTTGGTTTTGCCTGAAGCTCACGTTAAAGGGCACGCACAGAGAAGATATTTGTATTTCTGGACACGTCAGAGTGTTTTCTTTCGAACAGTAGCAATTATATGCATAGTCGAGCATCTTTTTGTGACAAAATATCTTGTTTAAAACGGGAACGTTTTTCTTCCAAAAATGAAATAGCGCCACCATAGGTGTAAGAGGTTAATGACCAACAACTCTAAAACTGACTGAAAGGGTGCCTGGAACCCGGAAGCGCTGTTCGACACGTTCCTGCAAGGATTAACAGAGGAAGTAAAAGACGAGCTTGCAGCCCGGGAACTACTGATGAATCTCGACTCACTCATCGCTTTAACCATCCAAATTGATGGACGGCTTTGGGAACATAGGAGGGAGAAGATGTCTGATTGCGGTCCAAATCGCTCACTCAAGGATCCCACCTTGCATCTGATGAACTCCGGAAGTCAACGTTGTCTACATCCCTGAGAGGATCCGAGTTCCTCCAAGAGCCTCTGAAGACTGCCGATTTACTTCTTCCCAAGCCGATGCAGCTCGGCAGGGCTAGGCTGTCTCCAGCCGAATGGGTATGCAGATTTAACACCCAGAGTTGTCTGTATTGCTTTACTGCCGGTCATTATGTGTCTACCTGTCCCCTCAAGAGACCTAGCTCATTTGTAGGACTGAGTGCTCTGGTGGGTCTTAAGGACAATTTTGCTTCTCCCCTTACTCACCCCCTTCTCCATGCCACCTGCTGTTGGGCGACCAGTCCAAGTCTCTCCAGCCACTCATCGACTTGGGGGCTGATATGAGTCTTATGGACGATACCCTGGTGTCCGAGCTGGGCATCCTCACTCAAGCCCTCTCCATTACCATGAATGTTAGAGTGCTGGACGGGCGCTCTAATGGCCGTGTCACCCACGATGCCACCCCTGTCGGGGAACATTCGTGAGTCGATCCAATTCCTGCTAATTGAGTCACCACAGGTTCCTGTGGTATTGGGATTCTCTTGGCTCCAACGACATAATCCCTCAATTGACTGGTCTACTAGTGCCTACTGAGGGGGTTATGACCTGGAGGAGAGGAGCTGGGTCCCCATTAGGGAGGTCCTGGACCCAGACCTCATCTCTGAATTCCAACGCCGGCAACCCGCTCAACCAGGTATGCGCCCAGTAAGGACGCCCTGATCTGTTATACCTGTCCTTGTGCTTGTCTCCACCCTCCTCCAGTTGTCGCCCATCTCCCCCATTTTCCCCTGGGTACTTATACCTGTGTTCTCTGCTTGTCTGTTGCCAGTATGTCTTGTTTGCCATGTCCAACCAGCATTTTGTCTCAGCTCCTGCTTTCCCCAGTCTCTCTTTTTTCTCGACTTCCTGGTTTTCACCCTTGCTTGTCCTGACTCTGTCCGCCTGCCTGACCAGTCTGCCTGCCCCTGACCCTGAGCCTGCCTGACCAGTCTGCCTGCCCCTGACCCCGAGCCTGCCTGACCACTCTGCCTGCCCCTGACCCCGAGCCTGCCTGACCAGTCTGCCTGCCCCTGACCCCGAGCCTGCCTGCTATCCTGTACCTTTGCCCCTACTCCGGATTACCGACCTCTGCCTGACCTGACCCTGAGCCTACCTGCCCGTCCTGTACCTTTGCCCCACTATTCTGGATTATCGCCGCCTGCCAGCCCTGACCTGTCGTCTGCCTGCCCCTGTTGCTGTAATAAACATTGTTACTTCAACTCAGTCTGCGTTTGGGTCTTACCTGAAATGTGATAGAAAGGCTTTGTCAATGTATGTGAAACCAAACTCCCATTCAACACATTGTAATTATAGAGGTGACGATCATGGTGCAATGATGCCTGTCACCCTGCCACACCCTCATCAATCTACAACAAAACCATTAATGGGTTACTTTAAAGTATTCACATGACAGCAGCCTTCATTTGTGGAATGGATTACTGCCTTAAGTACAGTAATTGTGTGCCAAACATAAAACATGAACACAGTCGTTATTATGGAGTTTAGGGATCACAACCCCTTGGCTTCCTTCTCTTTCTCTCTCTCTCTCTCTCTCTCTCTCTCTCTCTCTCTCTCTCTCTCATGCTGTTTTTTAGTCTGGAAATCCCCATGACTGTTAGAGCAGACCTGTCTTACTAGGAAGCCTCCTCACCTCAAATATCCCACCAGCCCACGGACTCCTAGAGTGTGTGTGTGTGTGTGTGTGCGTGTGTGTGTGTGTGTGTGTGTGTGTGTGTGTGTGTGTGTGTGTGTGTGTGTGTGTGTGTGTGTGTGTGTGTGTGTGTGTGCGTGTGTGTGTGTGTGTGTGTGTGTGTGTGTGTGTGTGTGTGTGTGTGTGTGTGTGTGTGCGCGCGTGTGTATCTGAGTTGAGCTAATGGTTACAGGGCCCACATGTATAAGAGGGCCCATCAGGGGTGACTAGGGATTAACATGAGTAACACTCTTCACATTAAAATGTCAAGACCCAGGAAATTACAATGAATGTCAAGACCCAGGAAATTACAATGAATGTCAAGATCCAGGAGGTAACAATGAATGTCAAGACCCAGGAAGTAACAATGAATGTCAAGACCCAGGAAGTTACAATGAATGTCAAGACCCAGGAAGTTACAATGAATGTCAAGACCCAGGAAGTTACAAAGAATGTCAAGACCCAGGAAATTACAAAGAATGTCCCTAATGTGGGCAATAATTCAATCCCACAAAATGCAGCATCAGATTAGCATAAAATAGCACATTATCAAAACAGGTTGCCGCATAGAAGCCTTTAGCCTAGCGTAATCACACAATGTCACCATGAATTCAAATTGACACTGCCGGACTGCACACTCAACGCACATGTAGTTAATAAACCCTACAGGAAACCTCTACAACACAGCCAATAAAAGAACATGTGACTCTGAGCCGTCGTTGTGACTCTTCAGACAGTCACAAATTTGATAGGCCGACGCACAATTCACTACCTTGGTATCTCTGTTAACCTTTTAGTGCAGCGGGCTAAATCAGGGTCACCCAGAGGGATTATTGGTCGTCTTAAACAAATCTAGTTTGAAACCAAAGTATACACCTCACACACATGGTTACGGTCTTTCAAAAAAGAAGACACCTTTACCATTTCAGATATATAGTTGATATTTATTACATTTTGAGTTTGCATCCCAATATTACACTTTATATACATCACAAAAGACTGAAATATAACAAAACTGTTTGACTCGTTTCAGGATATTAGGGATATTTTTTTTATCAAAATGTGTTTGCAGGCAGAAATGCCTTCTGGAACATGTGGACTTCCAAGTGCCTTAATTACAAACTTGTATGCCATCTGTAAATATGAATACAATTGTTAAATTATGAGCCTAGTTGATTTAGCCACAGGAACCTTCCCATTAGCCATGATTGGCTGAGATAATGAGTGGGCTGTACATGCCGAGAGATGAGTTCGGATTGGTCTGCAATGTAGCATTCTTCTGTCTATAAGATGAGCTCCTCAGTATGTGTGGATAATCCCTTCTGAAACTGCTTTTTTTGGAAGATATCAAGAAGAACTGCAAAAGTGTTGCCAAGGCTCTTCACTTACTGGCGGACCAAGTTCTAAAATAGGTGGCAGAGTAGGGAGATGGAGAGAATTCAGGCGTTTCATTGCAAATGTGGAGGTAATCGAAAAGAGAATACAGAAGGCTGTTTAATAAAAAAACTGTCTCCGAATTACATCTTCAAACTAAGGGCAACCATGGCAACTGTGACAGAGAGGGAGAAGTGTTCATCCATGTAAATGGGTAAGATATTCTAGCTAGCTACATTTTTCAATATTATAGCTTTCTCATTTTGTCTGAAAATCTTTCCATTGCATGTTCAAGCGTACAGTTAGCTAGCTAGCTTACGTTAGCTCGCTGGCTGGCTCGCTAGCTAACGTTACCTGTATGATCTGTGTAGTAATATTATTCATATTGCAGAACCATTTGCATTGCTAGTTATAGCACAATGTTAGCTAGCTAGCTAACATTGAAACAAGCTAGTTGGTTAGCTTTAACTACTTGTAGGTTCATGCAGGATAGTAACATTATGAGTTGGGATTATGGTTAATTGTTTAGCTAGCTAGCTACATGTCTAAAGAAGAGACTCCACTATGCCAGTAACCATTTCACTGTACCATTTACACCTTCTGCATCCTGTGCATGTGACAAATAAACCTAGATTTTATTTGATATAGTGTGTTTACCAGAGATGGTAATGTGAAGAACAACATGACCTGCACCAAAGTCAAATTAGGATATAATGTTCGGCCAACGAGACAATGTCCAAGTTCCAGTAGCCCTGCTTTTACTCACACTCACAACTGTAAGCTATTTTCTGCAATTAGCTCGCCATTAACTTGTAAATACTTATCTTGTTGTGAGTTTATTTTCCTGTCATAATGAATACAAATTAGCATTGAATATAAGTTATGACATTTTCAGCTATATGTTATGGTCATTATTTGAACTAGCTAGCCAGCTAACTTAACGTTAAGAAGCTAGAAACGAACCAAAACATTGTTTAGAAAGTTGCTTTTAGTTGCTTGGGTTACTAGTTTGGCATAAACTGTTTAATGTTTCAATGTTTAAATGGATTGGTTTATTTGTGTTAAAATACACCAGTTGTACTATTTTGGACAACCAGGCTGTAGCCTGTCGTTTTTTTGTGTTTATACTTTTCCCTAGCGACAACGACAATTGAGATTTTTCGACGACAGTAGAATGTTCATGATGTCACTGCGACAACTGTTTACGGTCGTGTCGATACACGTCGTATAAGCCAGTCTTTAGTCTTGGGACCTTTGGTTGTACACTAGCGTACTCATTATTTAGCACATGGCCTGACATGTGGATCTTAAAGAGATGGGTGGGGCTGAAGGCTTTAGAGGGTGTGAACAATGCTGAATGGGTGGGGCTAAAGGCTTTAGAGGGTGTGAACAATGCTGAATGGTTGGGGCTAAAGGCTTTAGAGGGTGTGAACAATGCTGAATGGGTGGGGCTAAAGGCTTTAGAGGGTGTGAACGATGCTGAATGGGTGGGGCTAAAGGCTTTAGAGGGTGTGAACAATGCTGAATGGGTGGGGCTAAAGGCTTTAGAAGGCGTGAACAATGCTGAATGGGTGGGGCTAAAGGCTTTAGAGGGTGTGAACAATGCTGAATAGGTGTAGACATGGAAGAGCTCTCCAGTAGGTGTACCAAAAATATTCAAAGGCCATTTTCTTAAAAGTGAGGTTACAAGTTTATCAACTTTCAAAGCAGAATTACTTTCACATTGTTCCTCAAATGTAGTGTATGATATACCATTTTCAAGCTATGAGTCTCTACTTTATACAATTTAAAAAATATATATTTTAAAACACAATTTCAAATTTTGCCTGTCAATCACATAGAAACAACAGATTTTCATCAGTAAAAAAAATATCTTTATTATTTATGAAATGATTAAAAAAATGAATACCATTCCACACAAGACCAAAGAGGAGTCATTGAGAGGAAAGGGCTACCAATTCCCAAAGGCATGAGGGAAAATTCAGTATTTTCCTGTCCAAGAGCCGAGACTATTTTCCAATCCCACTGAAACCCCCAAAATCTTGACTCCTGCCTCGCAAGCAAATCCCTAACTGTATTTCGTTATCCTTAGGTTTCACTTTCAACAGCACGTCTCTCTCCTATGCATGTCAAAACACCTACGGAACCTTTCTCCCACTTCTCTGCACGTTCTCGTATTGCTGCTGATACAGTACGTGAGCTTCGATGGAGAATGTGTGATTCACAGACGCTATGACAGTATGGATTTTTTAAAACAGAGTTGGTCCCCGTTAAGATACCTTGATATTTAAACTATTTCCAGTCTGGCTAAATATAGGAGATATTGTATCATTCGTTGGAGGTTATCTAGCAAGCTTAGCAACTTTAGCAATTTGACTTTTTGTTTGACTGCCGTTAAAAAGTTTGTATGTTTTTTTGACAACGCTATACTCTGCGTGCACTTTGTGAGTCCCGAGCACACTCTGTGTCGAGATAGACTACTGCTGAAACCAGACAAAATAATCGAGGAACATGATAACGCTCTGAATTTATGAATGGCCTGCAATTCACAACAATGTCACTGGCAATCGAAGATAACTACTCTATCATTATTAAATGCTAGTATCATTTGCTGTGAAATCTTTACATAGTGGCGCAGCCAAGCCAACAAGGTGGTGCAGGACCCTTCTTAGTTGGGGAGAATCCTGGCATAGTGACCATATCTTGGTTGTAAACGCTTTAAATGGACACTTCCGATGTTTGTGGTATTTCCCAAGGCCTGTTGGGATGAATATGAATTACTCCTGGTATTGAAACTTGGTAGATTTTCAGGAAAATATGATTACCTAGGGGTGACATTAGTGGATGTTCTGCCTGGGTTGACTCGTCTCCTACTCTCACCCCTCCTGTCCTACTCTCACCCCTCATCTCCTACGCTCACCCCTCCTCTCCTACTCTCACCCCTCCTCTCCTCCACTCCTACTCTCACCCCTCCACTCCAACTCTCCTCCTATCACCCCTCCTCCTCTCCTACTCTCACTCCTCCTTTCCTACACTCACCCCTCCTCTCCTACTCTCACCCCTCCTCTCCTCCTATCACCCCTCCTCCTCTCCTACACTCACCCCTCCTCTCCTACTCTCATCCCTCCTCTCCTACTCTCTTCCTCTCCTAATCTCACCCCTCCTCTCCTCCTCTCCTACTCTCACCCCTCCTCTCCTACTCTCATCCCTCCTCTCCTCCTCTCCTACTCTCACCCCTCCTCTCCTACTCTCACCCATTCTCTCCTACTCTCCTCCTATCACCCCTCGTCCTCCCTTACTCTCACCCCTCCTCGCCAACTCTCACCCCTCCTCTCTCCTCCTCTCCTACTCTCACGCCTCCTTTCCTACTCTCACCCCTCCTCTCCTACTCTCACCCCTCCTCTCCTACTCTCACCCCTTATCTCCTACTCTCACCCCTCCTCTCTTCCTATCACCCCTCCTCCTCTCCTACTCTCACCCCTCCTCTCCTACTCTCACCCCTCCTCTCCTCCTATCATCCCTCCTCCTCTCACCCCTCATCTCCTCCTATCACCCCTCCTCTCCTCCTATCACCTCTCCTACTCTCACCCCTCCTCCTCTCCTCCTCTCACCCCTCCTCTCACCCCTCCTCTCCTCCTCTCACCCCTCCTCTCATACTCTCACCCCTCCTCCTCTCCTACTCTCACCCCTTAGATCTTAACACAGGACGGACATGAACCATTAACCATGAACTAAGTTCTGTTCTAGGGATAAAACAAACAAATATAGGTCCCACAGTAGAGTCAATAGAAGTCTGGGTCCTTAGATCCCAAAGCAGAGTCACTATAGGTCTGGTTCTTTGTATCCCAAAGCAGAGTCACTACAGGTCTGGGTATTTGGATCCCAAAACAAAGTCACTACAGGTCTGGGTCTTTGGATCCAAAAGCAGAGTCACTCCTGGTCTGGGTCTTTGGATCCCAAAGCAGAGTAACTTGTTAAAATATAGAGAAGACAAGAGAGTAGTGGAGTCGAAGACCATTACCCGAGGAGAATAGACCAGTAGGATCCCTGTTTAGACAAGCATTAACACCCTGAAAGGAACACTTTAGTTCTACTCACAGGGTATGTGGTTGTGGGTGGACTTGTGTGGAGGGGTGGATGAATGGCTTTACATGTCTTTATGTGGAGCAAATTATTTTTGTGGAAGGTACTACGCTGAGCACTCAACGTCATTGAGACACATCGAGTTTCCTTGTAGGCCTATTTGGCAGGGAAACTGTGAAGCCAGCTGTATAGCCTAGTGCCTGAGTTTTTTTATTAAAGAATATGAAACAATGTTGTTTCTATTTGTTGCTTTTCATCAAATCATGTAGATGTTCTTTAGGCAAGGGTTGCATTTCCCAAACTTTGAACTCTGTTTTGGGGGGTGCAACAGGTCTGTCTACATAACCCCCGTGCTTTAGCAGAGAGAACAGTCCATGACTTGGGTGGCTGGAGTCTTTGACCATTTTTAGGGCCTTCCTCTGACACCGCCTGGTATAGACGTACTGGATAGCAGGGAGCTCAGCCCCATTAATCTACTAGGCCTTCCTCTGACACTGCCTGGTATCGAGGTCCTGGATAGCAGGGAGCTCAGCCCCAGTGATGTACTCGGCCTTACGTACTGTAGTGCCTTGCGGTCAGATGCCAAGCAGTCGCCATTTCAAGCAGTGATGCAGCCAGTCAATATGCTCTCAATGGTGCAGTTGTAGAACGTTTTGAGGATCTGAGGGCCCATGTCAAATATATTTTCAGCCTGCTGAGGGGGAAGAGGCGTTGTCGTGCCCTATTCAGGTTGGTGTGCCTGGACCATGTTAATTCCTTAGCGATGTGGAAACTGAGGAAATTAAGAGCTATTAACCCGCTCCACTACGGCCCCGTCAATGTGGACGGAGGCGTGCTCACCCTCCGTTTCCTGTAGTCCACGATCGGCTCCATTGTCTTGCTGATGTTGAGGGAGAGGTTGTTGTTCTGGCACCCCACTGCCAGATCACTGACCTCCTCTCTATAGCCGGTCTCAACGTCAGGCCTACCACAGTTGTGTCATTAGCAAACTTAATGATGGTGTTGGAGTCGTGCCTGGCCACACAGTTATGGGTGAACATGGAGTACAGGAGGGGACTAAGCATGCACCCCTGAGTTGGCCCCATGTTGAGGGTCAGCGTGGCAGATGTGTTGTTGCCTACCCTCACCACCTGTGGGTGGCCCGTCAGGAAGTCCAGGATCCAGTTGCAGAGGGAGGGGTTCAATCCCGGGGTCCTGAGCTTAGTTATGACCTTGGAGGGCACTATGGTGGTGAACGCTGAGCTGTAGTCAATAAACAGCATCGTCACATATAGTGCCTTCAGAAGGTTTTCCCATTCCCATGACTTATTCCGCATGTTGTAGTGACTGTGTATAATGCTACATCATCCAAAGTGTAATTAATATGGATATTCAACGTCTGCTTTTTTCTGCCATCTACGAATTGGTTACCTTCTTTGCGAGGCAGGAAAACCTCCCTGGTCTTGAATCCGTGTTTGAAATTCACTGCACGACTGAGGGACTTTACAGATAATTATATGTGTGAGGTACAGAGATGAGTTAGTCATTTAAAAAATCACGTTAAACACTATTATTGCACACTGAGTGAGTCCATGCAACTTATTACGTGACTTGGCTTGTCATAACAAAGGGGTTGAATACTTACTGACTAAAGACATTTAAGCTTTTCAATTTGAATTAATTAGTACAAATTAAAAAATAAAATAAAAATAAAAACATTATTCCAATTTGACATTATGGGGTATTGTGCGTAGATTGACAAACAATCTCAATGTAATCCGTTTAAAATTCAGGCAGTAAAAAGGTCAAAGGTTGTGAATTCTTTCTGAAAGCACTATAGTTGTTCTTGTCCAGGAGGGAGAGGGCAGTGTGGGGTGCAATAGAGATTGCGTCATCTGTGGATCTATTGGAACGAGAATTGTTGTGGGTCCAGGGTATCTGGGATGATGTGAGACATGACCAGCCTTTCAAATACATTTTATGGCTCCAGATGCTACAGGGCGATAGTGGCCAGTGACCTTGGTGTTCTTGGGCAGATGGACTATGGTGGTTTGCTTGAAACATGTAGGTGTTACGGACAGTGTCAGGGAGAGGTTGAAGAAGAGCTTTGTGCGCGGAGTAAAGGGGATCTAGAATTGTGTTGCCTTTAGTTGCACATGTGACATTTTTATTTTTTATTTTACCTTTATTTCACTAGGCAAATCAGTTAAGAACAAATTCTTATTTTCAATGACAGCCTAGGAACAGTGGGTTAACTGCCTGTTCAGGGGCAGAATGACAGATTTGTACCTTGTCAGCTCGAGGATTTGAACATGAAACCTTTCGGTTACTAATCCAATGTTCTAACCACTAGGCTACCCTGCTGGTATAAAAAACTTAAGTCCCTAAAGTCCCAGGCCACGAGGAGCGCCGCCTCTGGATGAGCGTTTTCCTGTTTCCTGTTTCCTGTATGGCCGTATACAGCTCATTGAGTGTGATCTTAGTGCCAGCATCAGCTTGTGGTGGTAAATAGATGGCTACGAAATATATAGATAAAAATTATCTTGCTAAATAATATGGTCTGCACCTTATCATTAAGTATTCTAACTCAGCCAAGCAAAAACTCGAGACCCCCTGAACATTTAAGATAAGAGCACCAGCTGTTATTAACAAATTGACACACCCCTCCCTATCTCATCTTACCTCAGGCTGCCGTCCGGTCTGGAAAAGACAGTGAGGTTTATATTATCACCATGTCCTTGTTCAGCTACAACTCTGAAAGACATAGAACAATACTGTTCCGCTGATAGGATAGTCTCGAACGGAGCTAGAACAGTCTCAAACGGAGTTAGGATAGTCTCGAACGGAGCTTGAATTGTCTCGAACGGAGTTAGGACAGTCTCGAACGGAGCTAGGATAGTCTTGAACGGAGCTAGGATTGTCTCGAACGAAGTTAGGACAGTCTCGAACGGAGCTAGGATAGTCTCGAACGGAGCTAGGATAGTCTCGAACGGAGCTAGGATAGTCTCGAACGGAGCTAGGATAGTCTCGAACGGAGAGAGGATAGTCTCGAACGGAGCTAGGATTGTCTCGAACGGAGCTAGGTTTGTCTCGAACGGAGCTAGGACAGTCTCGAACGGAGCAAGGATAGTCTCGAACGGAGCTAGGATAGTCTCGAACGGAGCTAGAATAGTCTCGAACGGAGCTAGGATAGTCTCAAACGGAGTTAGGATAGTCTCGAACGGAGCTTGAATTGTCTCGAACGAAGTTAGGACAGTCTCGAACGGAGCTAGGATAGTCTCGAACGGAGCTAGGATAGCCTCGAAAGGAGCTAGGATAGTCTCGAACGGAGCTAGGATAGTCTCGAACGGAGCTAGGATAGTCTCGAACGGAGCTAGGATAGTCTCGAACGGAGAGAGGATAGTCTCGAACGGAGCTAGGATTGTTTCGAACGGAGATAGGACTGTCTCAACGGAGCTAAACAGTCTCGAGGACTAGGATAGTCTCGAACGGATTTCTCGAACAGAGCTAGGACTGTCTCGAACGGAGCTAGGACTGTCTCGAACGGAGCTAGGACAGACTCGAACGGAGCTAGGATAGTCTCGAACGGAGCTAGGATAGTCTCGAAAGGAGCTAGGACAGTCTCGGTCTAGGACAGTCTCGAACGGAGCTAGGATAGTCTCGAGGAGCTTTGTCTCGAACGGAGCTAGGACAGTCTCGAACGGAGAGAGGATAGCCTTGAACTGACCTAGGACTCGAACAGAGCTGGGATAGTCTCGAATGAAGCTAGGTCTCGAACAGAGTTAGGAGAGTCTCGAATGGAGCTAGGATAGTTTCGAACAGAGCTAGGACTCGAACAGAGCTAGGATAGTCTCAAAAAGAGTTAGGATAGTCTCGAACAGAGCTAGGACTCGAACGGATTGTCTAGGATAGTCTCGAGGACAGGATAGTCTCTAACTGAGCTAGGATAGTCTCGAATGGGGCTAGGATAGTCTTGAATGGGGCTAGGATAGTCTCGAATGGAGCTAGGATAGTCTCGAACGGGGCTAGGATAGTCTCGAATGGAGCTAGTACAGTCTCGAACGGAGTTAGGATAGTCTCAAACAGAGCTAGGATAGTCTCTCGAACAGAGTTTGGATTGTCTCGAACGGTCCTAGGATAGTCTCGAACAGAGCTAGGATAGTCTCGAACGGCGTTAGGATAGTCTTGAACAGAGTTAGGATAGTCTCGAATGGGGCTAGGATAGTCTCGAATGAAGCTAGGTCTCGGACAGAGTTAGGATAGTCTCGAATGGAGCTAGGATAGTCTCGAACGGAGCTAGGACAGTCTCAAACGGAGCTAGGATAGTCTCGAACGGAGCTAGGATTGTCTCGAATGGAGCTAGGACAGTCTCGAACGGAGAGAGGATAGCCTCGAACTGACCTAGGACTCGAACAGAGCTGGGATAGTCTCGAATGAAGCTAGGTCTCGAACAGAGTTAGGAGAGTCTCGAATGGAGCTAGGATAATATCGAACATAGCTAGGACTCAAACAGAGCTAGGATAGTCTCGAAAAGAGTTAGGATAGTCTCGAACAGAGCTAGGACTCGAACGGAGCTAGGATTGTCTCGAACAGAGTTAGGATAGTCTCGAACAGAGCTAGTACTCGAACGGAGCTAGGATAGTCTCGAACGGAGCTAGGATAGTCTCGAACGGAGAGAGGATAGTCTCGAACGGAGCTAGGATTGTTTCGAACGGAGATAGGACTGTCTCGAACGGAGCTAGGACAGTCTCGAACGGAGCTAGGATAGTCTCGAACGGAGCTAGGATAGTCTCGAACAGAGCTAGGACTGTCTCGAACGGAGCTAGGACTGTCTCGAACGGAGCTAGGACAGACTCGAACGGAGCTAGGATAGTCTCGAACGGAGCTAGGATAGTCTCGAAAGGAGCTAGGACAGTCTCGAACGGAGCTAGGACAGTCTCGAACGGAGCTAGGATAGTCTCGAACGGAGCTAGGATTGTCTCGAACGGAGCTAGGACAGTCTCGAACGGAGAGAGGATAGCCTTGAACTGACCTAGGACTCGAACAGAGCTGGGATAGTCTCGAATGAAGCTAGGTCTCGAACAGAGTTAGGAGAGTCTCGAATGGAGCTAGGATAGTTTCGAACAGAGCTAGGACTCGAACAGAGCTAGGATAGTCTCAAAAAGAGTTAGGATAGTCTCGAACAGAGCTAGGACTCGAACGGAGCTAGGATAGTCTCGAACGGAGTTAGGATAGTCTCTAACTGAGCTAGGATAGTCTCGAATGGGGCTAGGATAGTCTTGAATGGGGCTAGGATAGTCTCGAATGGAGCTAGGATAGTCTCGAACGGGGCTAGGATAGTCTCGAATGGAGCTAGTACAGTCTCGAACGGAGTTAGGATAGTCTCAAACAGAGCTAGGATAGTCTCGAACAGAGTTTGGATTGTCTCGAACGGTCCTAGGATAGTCTCGAACAGAGCTAGGATAGTCTCGAACGGCGTTAGGATAGTCTTGAACAGAGTTAGGATAGTCTCGAATGGGGCTAGGATAGTCTCGAATGAAGCTAGGTCTCGGACAGAGTTAGGATAGTCTCGAATGGAGCTAGGATAGTCTCGAACGGAGCTAGGACAGTCTCAAACGGAGCTAGGATAGTCTCGAACGGAGCTAGGATTGTCTCGAATGGAGCTAGGACAGTCTCGAACGGAGAGAGGATAGCCTCGAACTGACCTAGGACTCGAACAGAGCTGGGATAGTCTCGAATGAAGCTAGGTCTCGAACAGAGTTAGGAGAGTCTCGAATGGAGCTAGGATAATATCGAACATAGCTAGGACTCAAACAGAGCTAGGATAGTCTCGAAAAGAGTTAGGATAGTCTCGAACAGAGCTAGGACTCGAACGGAGCTAGGATTGTCTCGAACAGAGTTAGGATAGTCTCGAACAGAGCTAGTACTCGAACGGAGCTAGGATAGTCTCGAACGGAGTTAGGATAGTCTCGTACTGAGCTAGGATAGTCTCGAATGGGGCTAGGATAGTCTCGAATGGAGCTAGGATAGTCTCGAACGGGGCTAGGATAGTCTCGAATGGAGCTAGGACACTCTCGAACGGAGTTGGGAAAGTCTCGAACAGAGCTAGGATAGTCTCGAACAGAGTTTGGATTGTCTCGAACGGTCCTAGGATAGTCTCGAACAGAGCTAGGATAGTCTCGAACGGCGTTAGGATAGTCTTGAACAGAGTTAGGATAGTCTCGAATGGGGCTAGGATAGTCTCGAATGAAGCTAGGTCTCGGACAGAGTTAGGATAGTCTCGAATGGAGCTAGGTTGTCTCGAAAGGAGCTAGGATAGTCTCGAACGGAGCTAGGATAGTCTCGAATGGAGCTAGGATAGTCTCGAACAGAGTTATGGAAAGTCTCGAACAAAGCTAGGACTCGAACAGATCAAGGATTGTCTCAAATGGAGCTAGAGTAGTCTTGAACAGAGTTAGGACAGTCTCGAACAGAGCTAGGACTCGAAAAGAGCTAGGATAGTCTCGAACGGAGCTTGTCCAGTTTGATTGTACGTTTGAAAACAGAACAGAGGGCAATGGCGGTCTAGATCTCGGCGATCTAATCATGACGCCGCCTCTCTCTCTCTCTGCAGCTATCCACTGCAATGCCATCTCAGTGACACACCTCATGTGGAACTAGGAGTGTCTCAGTAGACAGGCCTGAGGGGTTTCAGAGTGGCTGGGAGACTTAGACAGGGCCTGGTTATGGGCTTCAGGATCTATGACTGGCTATGGGCAGTCATTAGCTAATCCTACAGCTGTTATTACTAAACCAGTATAGTGCTCTAACATGGTATTACTGGACCAATGGAGGGGCCAGAGAGTAGGTCTAACATGCTATTACTGGACCAATGGATTGGCCAGAGAGTAGGTCTAACATGATATTACTGGACCAATGGAGGGGCCAGAGAGTAGGTGTAACCTGATATTACTGGACCAATGGAGGGGCCAGAGAGTAGGTGTAACCTGATATTACTGGACCAATGGAGGGGCCAGAGAGTAGCTCTAACATGATATTACTGGACCAATGGAGGGGCCAGAGAGTAGGTCTAACATGATATTACTGGACCAATGGAGGGGCCAGAGAGTAGGTCTAACATGATATTACTGGACCAATGGAGTAGGTGTAACATGATATTACTGGACCAATGGAGGGGCCAGAGAGTAGGTCTAACATGATATTACTGGACCAATGGAGGGGCCAGAGAGTAGGTCTAACATGATATTACTGGACCAATGGAGGAGAGAGTAGGTGTAACCCAATGGAGAGAGAGTAGGTCTAACATGATATTACTGGACCAATGGAGGGGCCAGAGAGTAGCTCTAACATGATATTACTGGACCAATGGAGGGGCCAGAGAGTAGGTCTAACATGATATTACTGGACCAATGGAGGGGCCAGAGAGTAGGTCTAACATGATATTACTGGACCAATGGAGTGGCCAGAGAGTAGGTCTAACCTGATATTACTGGACCAATGGAGGGGCCAGAGAGTAGGTCTAACATGATATTACTGGACCAATGGAGGGGCCAGAGAGTAGGTCTAACATGATATTACTGGACCAATGGAGGGGCCAGAGATATTACTGGACCAATGGAGGGGCCAGTGAGTAGGTGTAACATGATATTACTGGACCAATGGAGGGGCCAGAGAGTAGGTGTAACCTGATATTACTGGACCAATGGAGGGGCCAGAGAGTAGCCCTAACATGATATTACTGGACCAATGGAGGGGCCAGAGAGTAGGTGTAACCTGATATTACTGGACCAATGGAGGGGCCAGAGAGTAGCCCTAAAATGATATTACTGGACCAATGGAGGGGCCAGAGAGTAGGTGTAACATGATATTACTGGACCAATGGAGGGGCCAGAGAGTAGCTCTAACATGATATTACTGGACCAATGGAGTGGCCAGAGAGTAGGTCTAACCTGATATTACTGGACCAATGGAGGGGCCAGAGAGTAGGTGTAACCTGATATTACTGGACCAATGGAGGGGCCAGTGAGTAGATGTAACATGATATTACTGGACCAATGGAGGGGCCAGAGAGTAGGTGTAACCTGATATTACTGGACCAATGGAGGGGCCAGAGAGTAGGTGTAACATGATATTACTGGACCAATGGAGGGGCCAGAGAGTAGGTCTAACATGATATTACTGGACCAATGGAGGGGCCAGAGAGTAGTTCTAACCTGATATTACTGGACCAATGGAGGGGCCAGAGAGTAGGTCTAACATGATATTACTGGACCAATGGAGGGGCCAGAGAGTAGGTGTAACATGATATTACTGGACCAATGGAGGGGCCAGAGAGTAGTTCTAACATGATATTGCTGGACCAACGGAGGGGCCAGAGAGTAGGTCTAACATGATATTACTGGACCAACGGAGGGGCCAGAGAGTAGGTCTAACATGATATTACTGGACCAATGGAGGGGCCAGAGAGTAGGTCTAACATGATATTACTGGACCAATGGAGGGGCCAG
>NC_088229.1:76469285-76471785 GCF_036934945.1 Oncorhynchus masou masou
GTACCCAGGCTGTTTACCCACACTGTGGATACTGTGGTGTGGCAGTACCCAGGCTGTTTACCCACACTGTGGATACTGTGGTGTGGCAGTACCCTGGCTGTTTACCCACACTGTGGATACTGTGGTGTGACAGTACCCAGGCTGTTTACCCACACTGTGGATACTGTGGTGTGGCAGTACCCTGGCTGTTTACCCACACTGTGGATTCTGTGGTGTGGCAGTACCCTGGCTGTTTACCCACACTGTGGATACTGTGGTGTGACAGTACCCAGGCTGTTTACCCACACTGTGGATACTGTGGTGTGGCAGTACCCTGGCTGTTTACCCACACTGTGGATTCTGTGGTGTGGCAGTACCCTGGCTGTTTACCCACTAGCACTATGTAGAGAATAGGGTGCCATTTCGGATGCATTGTCTGGGGTAAGGGGAGTTCATTCAAGGTCCCATGTGACCATAGAATAACTACATCATGTGATCTCAGAAATATGTTAAACAGAGAGATGAGATCTCAGAAATATATTATACAGAGATGAGATCTCAGAACTATATTATACAGAGATGAGATCTCAGAAATATATTATACAGAGATGAGATCTCAGAACTATATTATACAGAGATGAGATCTCAGAAATATATTATACAGAGATGTGATCTCAGAAATATATTATACAGAGATGAGATCTCAGAAATATATTATACAGAGATGAGATCTCAGAAATATATTATACAGAGATGAGATCTCAGAAATATATTATACAGAGATGTGATCTCAGAACTATATTATACAGAGATGAGATCTCAGAAATATATTATACAGAGATGTGATCTCAGAAATATATTATACAGAGATGTGATCTCAGAAATATATTAAACAGAGATGAGATCTCAGAAATATATTATACAGAGATGAGATCTCAGAAATATATTATACAGAGATGAGATCTCAGAAATATATTATACAGAGATGAGATCTCAGAAATATATTATACAGAGATGTGATCTCAGAAATATATTATACAGAGATGTGATCTCAGAAATATATTAAACCGAGATGAGATCTCAGAAATATATTAAACAGAGATGAGATCTCAGAACTATATTATACAGAGATGAGATCTCAGAACTAGAACTATGTGGAGAGAACAGTGATTATTCTGTTAAGTTTGGACCAGTGGTTCTGAGGTAAGTCCTGTTGGATCTCTGTGTTCCTGGAAACTGCCTTTAAGTCTTTGATCAGGATTCTGTTTCGCAGGTTGATGTTTATTACCATGAGTCTTGCCCTGGAGGCAGATCTGAGCGGTTTCTGCTAGATGGGATAGCTTCAAAGTCAAATATCAACAACAAAAAATGTGATTTTTGTTCCTAAATTAAAGTTAGAGTTAGGCATTAGGATTAACATTGTGGTTAAGGTTAGGGTTAGGTTTAAAATCAGATTGATGACTTTGTGGCTGTGCCAGCTTGCGACCACTCTGCAGAGCTGCCTCCAGTAATCTCAATAAATTCCAAACCTGCTTCTGTTTCACTTAAATGTGTTTTGAGAAAGAGACAAGGAGAGAGGCACCAAGGAAAACATGAAATGTGTTTTGAGAAAGAGACGAGGAGAGAGGCACCAAGGAAAACATGCAATGTGTTTTGAGAAAGAGACAAGGAGAGTGGCACCAAGGAAAACATGAAATGTGTTTTGAGAAAGAGACGAGGAGAGAGGCACCAAGGAAAACATGAAATGTGTTTTGAGAAAGAGACGAGGAGAGAGGCACCACTGAAAACATGAAATGTGTTTTGAGAAAGAGACGAGGAGAGAGGCACCAAGGAAAACATGAAATGTGTTTTGAGAAAGAGACGAGGAGAGAGGCACCAAGGAAAACATGAAATGTGTTTTGAGAAAGAGACGAGGAGAGAGGCACCAAGGAAAACATGAAATGTGTTTTGAGAAAGAGACGAGGAGAGTGGCACCAAGGAAAACATGAAATGTGTTTTGAGAAAGAGACGAGGAGAGAGGCACCAAGGAAAACATGAAATGTGTTTTGAGAAAGAGACAAGGAGAGAGGCACCAAGGAAAACATGAAATGTGTTTTGAGAAAGAGACGAGGAGAGAGGCACCAAGGAAAACATGAAATGTGTTTTGAGAAAGAGACGAGGAGAGAGGCACCAAGGAAAACATGAAATGTGTTTTGAGAAAGCGACGAGGAGAGAGGCACCAAGGAAAACATGAAATGTGTTTTGAGAAAGAGACGAGGAGATGTGTTTTAACCACAATATTCTAAAATTGCCGTCTGCAGTCTTAACAGTCTAAAATGTGAAGAGTGACTGTTCAAAAAGCAGAGTTAGTTAACTAATTTTCCTCTCCTGTCTGCCAATGGAGAGTTAGTTTACTAATGTGCCTCTCTTCTCCTGTCTGCCAATGGAGAGTTAGTTTACTAATGTGCCTCTCTTCTCCTGTCTGCCAATGGAGAGTTAGTTTACTAATGTGCCTCTCTTCTCCTGTCTGCCAATGGAGAGT
>NC_088229.1:76476785-76514285 GCF_036934945.1 Oncorhynchus masou masou
TTCATGAAATGGGTTTCAATGGCCGAGCAACAGCGCAATAAGATCACCAAGCATCAGCTGGTGTAGAGCTCGATGCCATTGGACTCCGGAACAGTGGAGCAGTGGAAACGCGTTCTCTGGAGTGATGAATCACGTTTCACCATCTGGCAGTCTTACGAACAAATCTGGCTTTGGTGGAATGCCAGGAGAATGCTGGGTGAACAGGGAGGATCCTTAGCTTAGTGATGGGCTTCGTGGGCACTATGGTGTTGAACGCTGAGCTGTAGTCAATGAACAGCATATAGGTGTTAATTTTGTCCTGGTGGGAGAGGGAAGTGCGATTGTGTAATCTGTGGATCTGTTGGGGCTGTGTGCGAATTATAGTGAGTCCAGGGTATCCTGGAGGATGCTGTTGATGTGACCAGCCATACAAAGCACTTCATGGCTACCGACATAAGTGCTACGGGGTGGTAGTCATTTACCTTTGCTTTCTTGAGCACAGGAACTATGGTGGTCTGCTTGAAACATGTAGGTATTATAGACTCAGTCAGGGAGACGTTGAAAATGTCAGTGAAGACACCAGTTGCCAGTTGGTCCGTGCATACTTTGAGTAGACGTCCTTGTAATTCATCTGGCCCCGCGGCTTTGTGAATGTTGACCTGTTGCAAGTTCTTGCTCACATCGGCTACTGACATCGTTATCCCATAGTCATCTAGAACAGCAGGTGCTCTCGTGCATGCTTCAGTGTTGCTTGCCTCGAAGCATAAAAGGCATTTCGCTCGTCTGGTTGTCTCACGTCACTGGGCAACTTGCGTCTTGGTTTCCCTTTGTAATCCGGAATAGTTTTCGAGCCCTGCCACATCAGACGAGTGTCAGAGCCGGTGTAGAAGGAGTCAATCTTAATCCTGTATTGAAGATTTGCTTGTTTGATGGTTCGTCTGAGGGCATAGCGGGATTTGTTATTGGCGTCCAGATTGTTTTTAAATGGAGCGGGAAGAAATGGCAGTGTGTTTTTTCTTTCTTATTTGTAAATTATTTTGTACATAATGTTTCTGAGAGCTTCTGGCAGGACAGCGATCAATCACCTGGGACAATACAAGATTGTTTTCTTCTTCAACAAGTACTTCAGACACCAAAATCCCTGTAATTGGCAAGAGAAAGGGACAAAGTCTTCCTGTACCATCAGTATTACTTCCTGTACCATAAGTATTACTTCCTGTACCATCAGTATTACTTGCCAAAGTACAATCAATGAATTACTTAATAAAAAAATCAATGGACAATAAATTATTACGATCACAAATATTCTACCAAGTGGATATCAAAAACATCTTAAGTTTCACCGAATTGTGGCTGAAAATTCATTCAGGTTGCTGCACCATCTAGATAGAACAGCGCACTCTGGTAAACAAGCTGATGAAATACATCTCTAGATTTTGCTTGAGTATCTCATGATAAGCTGTACGCCTCACACTTTTTTCAGAGAGAGATTTCACCTATATTTTTCGTGGCTGTTTATTTACCACCACAGATGGATGCTCAGTCTGCTGTACAAAGAAAAAAAGCAATCAGGAAACTGCTCAACCAGAGTCTGCTGGAACTTTAAAACTTGTTATGGCTACAATCCCCCTATCAGGATAAGTGTCATCAACAGCCGCTGAATAGCATAGCGCTACATACAATAAATATTACTGTAAATATTTATATTCATGAAATCACAAGTGCAATATAGGAAAACACAGTTTAGGCTTTTGTTAATCCACCTGTCGTGTCAGATTTTGAAATTATGCTTTAAAGCAAAAGCAATCCAAGCGTTTGTGTAAATTTATTGATCGCACAAAAAAAAATCAAGTATACTTAGCATCAGGTAGCTCGGTCACGAAAATCAGAAAAGCAATCAAATTAATCGTTTACCTTTGATGATCTTTGGATGTTTTCACTCACAAGACTCCCAGTTACACAACACATGTTCCTTTTGTTCCATAAAGATGATTTTTATATCCAAAATACCTCCGTTTGTTTGTCGCATTATGTTCAGAAATCCACAGGAAAGAGCGGTCACGACAACACAGACAAAAATTCCATATAGTTTCCATTATGTCCACAGAAACATGTCAAACGTTTTTTTTTATAATCAATCCTCAGGTTGTTTTAAAAAATATATAATCGATAATATATAAACCGCAAATGTCTTTCACAGTAGGAGAGGGGAAAACAATGGCTGTCCAAATTCTGTTGCGCAAAACTCACGTGACCATTTGACGCGATGTTATCGTTCACGCTCATTTTTCTAAATAAAAGCCTGAAACTATGTCTGAAGACTGTTGACACCTTGATAGGAAAAGGAATCTGGTTCATATCTATTTAAATCCAACAAAGGGAGGCTAAGGAACATGGAGTTTTCAAAATAGAAGCCACTTCCTGTTTTGACTTTCCTCAGGGTTTCACCTGCAATATCAGTTCTGTTATACTCACAGACAATATTTTGACAGTTTTGGAAACTTTAGAGTGTTTTCTATCCAATACCACTAATAATGTGCATATATTAGCAACTGAGACAGAGGAGCTGGCCGTTTACAATGGGCACCTTTTCATCCAAGCTACTCAATTCTGCCCTGCAGCCATATGAAGGTAACGCAGTGAAACTTAAATCAATTTTACCTAATTTCTATCAGCATGTTAAATGTGCAACCAGAGAGATAAACAAGTCTGTACCACATTTACTCCACACACAGAGACGCGTACAAAGCTCTCCCTCGCCCTCCATTTGGCAAATCTGACAACAATTCTATCCTCTTGATTGCTGCTTACAAGCATAAATTAAAGCAGGAAGCACCCGTTACTCGGTCCATTGAAAAATTGGTCAGATGAAGCAGATGCTAAACGACAGGACTGTTTAGCTATCACAGACTGGAATATGTTCTGGGATTCTTCCGATGGCATTGAGGAGGAGTACACCACATCAGTCACTGGCTTTATCAATAAGTGCATCGAGGACGTCGTCCCCACAGTGACTGTAAGTACATACCCCAACCAGAAGCCATGGATTACAGGCAACATTCACACTGAGAAAAAGGGTACAGCCGCAGCTTTCAAGAAAGGGACAGTATAAGAAATCCGGCTGTGTGGCACGACTCCAACACCATCATTAAGTTTGTGGAAGGCCTGAAGGCCTGATCACCGACAATGACGAGACAGCCTATAGGGAGGAGGTCAGAGACCTGGCCGAGTGGTGCCAGAATAACAACCTATACCTCAAAAGTAGAGGACCGAGCATGTCCCCATTCTCATCGACAGGGCAGTAGTGGAGCAGGTTGTAAGCTTTAAGTTCCTTGGTTTCCACTTCACCACAAACTAGAAGAGTCCAAACACACCAAGACAGTCGTGAAGAGGGCACAACAAAGCCTATTCCCCCTCAGGAAACTAAAAAATCTTGGCATGGGTCCTTAAATCCTCACAAGGTTCTACAGCTGCAACATCGAGAGCATCCTGACTGGTTGCATCGCTGCCTGGTACGGCAATTTCTAAGCCTCTAAACACAAGGCACTACAGAGGGTAGTGTATACGGCCCAGTACATCACTGGGTCTAAGCTGCCTGCCAACCAGGACCTCTACACCAGGCTATTCTCTCTGTATCACACCACCAGGTTATTCTCTCTGTATCACACCACCTGGCTGTTCTCTCTGTATCAAACCACCTGGCTGTTCTCTCTGTATCAAACCACCTGGCTGTTCTCTCTGTATCAAACCTCCTGGCTGTTCTCTCTGTATCAAACCTCCTGGCTGTTCTCTCTGTATCAAACCTCCTGGCTGTTCTCTCTGTATCAACCCTCCTGGCTGTTCTCTCTGTATCAAACCACCTGGCTGTTATCTCCGTATCAAACCACCTGCTGTTCTCTTTGTCTCAAACCACCTGGCTGTTCTCTCTGTATCAAACTACCTGGCTGTTCTCTCTGTATCAAATCACCTGGCTGTTCTCTCTGTATCAAACCACCTGGCTGGTCTCTCTGTATCAAACCTCCTGGCTGTTCTCTCTGTATCAAACCCCCTGGCTGTTCTCTCTGTATCAAACCACCTGGCTGTTCTCTCTGTATCAAACCCCCTGGCTGTTCTCTCTGTATCAAACCACCTGGCTGTTCTCTCTGTATCAAATCACCTGGCTGTTCTCTCTTTAGAGAGAGGGGTTTGATACAACAGTATAGTACACTACCAGAGAGGGAGATAGAGCCAGGGAGAGAGAGCCAGGGAGAGAGAGACAGGGAGAGAGAGCCAGGGAGAGAGAGAAAGGGAGAGAGAGCCAGGGAGAGAGAGGCAGGGAGAGAGAGACAGGGAGAGAGAGCCAGGGAGAGAGAGGCAGGGAGAGAGAGACAGGGAGAGAGAGCCAGGGAGAGAGAGACAGGGAGAGAGAGCCAGGGAGAGAGAGACAGGGAGAGAGAGACAGGGAGAGAGAGCCAGGGAGAGAGAGCCAGGGAGAGAGAGACATGGAGAGAGAGCCAGGGAGAGAGAGACAGGGAGAGAGAGCCAGGGAGAGAGAGACAGGGAGAGAGAGCCAGGGAGAGAGAGACAGGGAGAGAGAGCCAGGGAGAGAGAGACATGGAGAGAGAGCCAGGGAGAGAGAGACAGGGAGAGAGAGCCAGGGAGAGAGAGACAGGGAGAGAGAGCCAGGGAGAGAGAGACTTGGAGAGAGAGCCAGGGAGAGAGAGCCAGGGAGAGAGAGACAGGGAGAGAGAGGGGTTTTGAACAAAAGCAGCAGAATGACTCATCACTTCTGGCATTATATCCGGGATCGACTACCTAAGCTGCCTGAAGCAAGACACACAGATTTCTACCTTTCACAGCTTCCCAACACTGAGCTAGCTCACTGCTATACTGCAGACACACAGCAACAGTCTCCCAACACTGAGCTAGCTCACTGCTATACTGCAGACACACAGCAACAGTCTCCCAACACTGAGCTAGCTCACTGCTGTACTGCAGACACACAGCAACAGTCTCCCAACACTGAGCTAGCTCACTGCTATACTGCAGACACACAGCAACAGTCTCCCAACACTGAGCTAGCTCACTGCTATACTGCAGACACACAGCAACAGTCTCCCAACACTGAGCTAGCTCACTGCTATACTGCAGACACACAGCAACAGTCTCCCAACACTGAGCTAGCTCACTGCTATACTGCAGACACACAGCAACAGTCTCCCAACACTGAGCTAGCTCACTGCTATACTGCAGACACACAGCAGCAGCTTCCCAACACTGAGCTAGTTCACTGCTATACTGCAGACACACAGCAACAGCCTACCAACACTGAGCTAGCATCACGGCAGAAGGAGAACATTACAACCCTGTGTCAATAAAGAAGTAAAAAAAAAACTTTGTCTGCTGGAGGAAGTTACTATGCTTCCCAAAGAGAAAAAAGGTTAGGTCAAGGTTCAGGTCAAGGTTTAGGTCACGGTTCAGGTCAAGGTTTAGGTCACAGTTCAGGTCAAGGTTTAGGGCAAGGGTTAGGGCAAGGGTTAGGCCAAGGTTCAGGTCAAGGTTTAGGTCACGGTTCAGGTCAAGGTTTAGGTCACAGTTCAGGTCAAGGTTTAGGGCAAGGGTTAGGCCAAGGTTCAGGTCAAGGTTAGGTCACTGTTCAGGTCAAGGTTTAGGCCAAGGTTCAGGTCAAGGTTAGTTCATGGTTCAGGTCAAGGTTAATGCCAAGGTTAAGGCCAAGGTTCAGGTCAAGGTTAGGTCAAGGTTCAGGTCAAGGTCATGGTTCAGGTCAAGGTTCAGGCCAAGGTTCAGGTCAAGGTTCAGGTTCAGGTCAAGGTTCAGGTCAAGTAGCCTACATCACTCTATCAGTCCAAATGGAGCCCCACTGTTCACTAGACTGTATGTTGTTGATGTCCTGGCAGACCACACCACCAGGAATCAGTGGGTCCAACCTGCTAACCTAACCTGTTGTTCACTAGACTGTATGTTGTTATGTTGTTGATGTCCTGGCAGACCACACCACCAGGAATCAGTGGGTCCAACCTGCTAACCTAACCTGTTGTTCACTAGACTGTATGTTGTTATGTTGTTGATGTCCTGGCAGACCACACCACTAGGCACCAGTGGGTCCAACCTGCTAACCTAACCTGTTGTTCACTAGACTGTATGTTGTTTCCCCCGCTGGAGTCACCCTAGTCCCAGACACCAGATGTTTACCTGACAGGAGTCACCCTAGTCCCAGACACCAGATGTTTACCTGACGGGAGTCACCCTAGTCCCAGACACCAGATGTTTACCTGACAGGAGTCACCCTAGTCCCAGACACCAGATGTTTACCTGACTGGAGTCACCCTAGTCCCAGACACCAGATGTTTACCTGACGGGAGTCACCCTAGTCCCAGACACCAGATGTTTACCTGACAGGAGTCACCCTAGTCCCAGACACCAGATGTTTACCTGACGGGAGTCACCCTAGTCCCAGACACCAGATGTTTACCTGACGGGAGTCACCCTAGTCCCAGACACCAGATGTTTACCTGACGTGAGTCACCCTAGTCCCAGACACCAGATGTTTACCTGACAGGAGTCACCCTAGTCCCAGACACCAGATGTTTACCTGACGGGAGTCACCCTAGTCCCAGACACCAGATGTTTACCTGACAGGAGTCACCCTAGTCCCAGACACCAGATGTTTACCTGACAGGAGTCACCCTAGTCCCAGACACCAGATGTTTACCTGACGGGAGTCACCCTAGTCCCAGACACCAGATGTTTACCTGACGGGAGTCACCCTAGTCCCAGACACCAGATGTTTACCTGACGTGAGTCACCCTAGTCCCAGACACCAGATGTTTACCTGACAGGAGTCACCCTAGTCCCAGACACCAGATGTTTACCTGACAGGAGTCACCCTAGTCCCAGACACCAGATGTTTACCTGACAGGAGTCACCCTAGTCCCAGACACCAGATGTTTACCTGACGTGAGTCATCCTAGTCCCAGACACCAGATGTTTACCTGACGGGAGTCACCCTAGTCCCAGACACCAGATGTTTACCTGACAGGAGTCACCCTAGTCCCAGACACCAGATGTTTACCTGACGGGAGTCACCCTAGTCCCAGACACCAGATGTTTACCTGACGGGAGTCACCCTAGTCCCAGACACCAGATGTTTACCTGACAGGAGTCACCATAGTCCCAGACACCAGATGTTTACCTGACGGGAGTCACCCTAGTCCCAGACACCAGATGTTTACCTGACGGGAGTCACCCTAGTCCCAGACACCAGATGTTTACCTGACAGGAGTCACCCTAGTCCCAGACACCAGTGAGTGGGTGTCCAACCAACCTGCTGATAGAGTAGTTGTGTTTCTCTCCATGAGGAAATCTCCTAATGTTAAGCTCTCATCCAGGGTTGTGAAAACCAAACAGTCTCTAAAGCCCTGTCTAATCTGATAATTGGTGTGTAGTAGGAAGCAGAAGAATGTAAGGCCACGTAGTCAAGAGAAACATTGGGAGAACTCCAGGTAATATGATCATCATTTAGCATTTAGTGGTACCAGAGCCAACCTGGGGGGGGGGGCAGGGATAACTGAGCCTTATCCAACGTATAGAGAGAGAGAGATGGAGAAACATTTAGACAGAGAGCACACAAAACAGATTCATGCAACCACTCTCTCCATATTGGTTTCAGAGCCTGAGCCCTTAAAACAAAGCCCAGTTTTGTTACCTCAGAATTGACGTTGACTGATAATAGAAATTAGAAAAAAAATAAGCAAAACAGTCAATTTTGCAGCACTTGGTTGTAAACATAGCAAAGATGATTGTAACTTTGATTTGTTTTCTCTGTCCTCTGTCACAGCATGATTTACTGTCGATGTCACCGGACTTCTAGCCATCGCCGATCCACTTTTCATTTTCCATTTGTTTTGTCTTGTTTTTCCCGCATACCTGGTTTACATTCCCTCATTATTTGATGTGTATTTAACCCTCTGTTTCCTCCCCCCCCCCCATGTCTGTGTGTGGAATTGTTTGTTGTTACGTGTATGTGCATGTCAGACTGGTTTGCGCCAGGTTATGTCAACCCGCATTTGTTTATTGTTTGTTTTTTCTTAGTGCCGTGTGTCTGTTCGCCGTAATAAAGGGCCCAGTTCTGCTCTTCAGCGCCTGACTTCCCTGCAGACAGTTACCTTACAGATCATGTTGTCCCTGTCCTCTGTCACAGCATGATGTTGGTGCTCTAACTGTTCTGTGTTGTGTTGTGACGCCTGTTCTCATTGAGCTCGAACTGGTCGGTTGTTGTTAACTTTTGTGTTTGTCAAAGGTCCGTGTTCCACTATGTTTTGTGGTGTCTGTCTTGTCCTGCCAGGCCGTCATTGTTAATAGGAATTTGCTCTTAATTGACTTGCCTGGATAAATGAAGGTTTAAAAGGTTTAAAAATTGTGTGGACTGGATAGGTGAAAACAATATGGAAAACGTCTCTGGATCTGTTAGTTGGAGGAAATCTCTGGTGGTTCATCCCTCACAACCTGTTCTCCTTCCATGTCTCTGTCTTATCCCTCCCTCCCTTCCGCTTCTCCCTCATCCTTCCATCCCTCCATCTCTCTCTTCTCCCTCCCTCTTCTCCATCCCTCCCTTATATCCCTCCCCCTTTCTCTTCTCCCTCATCCTTCCATGCCTCTCTTCTCCCTCCCTTCATTTTCTCTCTTCTCCCTCCCTCTTCTCTCTCTCTCCATTTTGTCCCTCCCTCCCTCTTTTCCCTCAATCTCTCCCTCTTCTCCCTCCCTGTCATGTTGATTAATGATCAGAGACAGGCGCAGGAATACGTAATAGGGTTTTTTATTACTCCACCCAAAATACAACATTTTATGAAAAAGGCATGGGAATGAAGCCCAAAACATCCACGTATATAAAATACACAGGGATGTAACCCAAACAAAAGAGCGAGGTTTAAACCTCTAAATAATACAAGAGACAAGACCCGTAATACCAAGTGCACAATAACACGTAGCACACAAGCCGAAACAACAAAGCACAGATACTCACAAGACAAACGGACATGGGACAATAACTAACAAGGATAATGGGGAACAGAGGGCACATATATAACATACTAATCGGGGGGAATGCGACCCAGGTGTGGTGAGATAAGGCAGTCCGTGGTTGGTGGTAATGAATCCAGTTCAGTAGACGTCCAGATGTCCAGAGTTAATGGAAGGAGCAGCAGTACCGGGGGAATCCATGACAGTACCCCCTGACCCACTGCACCACCAGCAGAGTGATGACATCGGCCTCGGGGGACGACCACAGGGACACGCTGTGGGTTGGTCAGGGGAGCCGACAGTGTAAATCCCAGGTCATCGGGAACCCAGCCTCGCTCCTCTGGCCCTTACCCCTCCTAGCTGATGAGGTACTGGAGACGACCCGCCCGACGCCTCGAATCCAGGGACTGCCCAGACTGAGTACACCAGACCTCCCGCGATGTCCAGAGGAGGAGGCAGAGTGTTACTGGGTCCAACCTCAGTGAGGGGACCAGGCACCACTTAGCTGAGGAGAGACACATGAAAAGTCAGGTTAATGCAGTAATCCCTCCTCAGGACTTTGAACACCCACAAATCGCGGGCTGAGCTTCCTGCCTCAAGCAGTGCAGGAGGAGGGGCAGGTTCCAGGTAGAGGCATAGACCGTTCGCCTGGAGAAAAGACAGGCACTTCACTGCAGTGGCGGTCGGCCTGATCCTTTTTCCGACGTACGGCCCACTGGAGACGAGTTTGCGCAGATTTACAGGTCTCCTTAGCGTGCTGAAACCACTCGTCCACCGCAGGGGCCTTGGTTGCCAACTGGAATCCATACATCCTGAGGCTGCATTCATTGTAGCTGGGGATTTTAACAAGGCTAATCTGAAAACAAGACTCCCTAAAATGTATCAGCATATCGATTGCGCCACCAGGGCTGGCAAAACCTTGGATCACTGTTATTCTAACTTCCGCGACGCATATAAGGCCCTGCCCCACCCCCCTTTCGGAAAAGCTGACCACGACTCCATTTTGCTGATCCCTGCCTACAGACAGAAACTGAAACAAGAAGCTCCCACGCTGAGGTCTGTCCAACGCTGGTCCGACCAAGCTGATTCCACACTCCAAGACTGCTTCCATCACGTGGACTGGGACATGTTTCGTATTGCGTCAGGCAACAACATTGACGAATACGCTGATTCGGTGTGCGAGTTCATTAGAACGTGCGTTGAAGATGTCGTTCCCATAGCAACGATTAAAACATTCCCTAACCAGAAACTGTGGATTGATGGCAGCATTCGCGTGTAACTGAAAGTGCAAGCCACTGCTTTTAATCAGGGCAAGGTGACTGGTAATATGACTGAATACAAACAGTGCAGCTATTCCCTCCGTAAGGGTATCAAACAAGCTAAGCGTCAGTATAGAGACAAAGTAGAATCTCAATTCAACGGCTCAGACACAAGAGGTATGTGGCAGGGTCTACAGTCAATCACGGACTATAAGAATACATCCAGCTCAGTCACGGACCAGGATGTCTTGCTCCCAGGCAGACTAAATAACTTTTTGCCCCCTTTGAGGACAACACAGTGCCACTGACACGGCCTGCAATGGAAACATGCAGACTCTCCTTCACTGCAGCCGAGGTGAGTAAAACATTTAAATGTGTTAACCCTCGCAAGGCTGCAGGCCCAGACGGCATCCCCAGCCGCGCACTCAGAGCATGCGCAGACCAGCTGGCTGGTGTGTTTACGGACATATTCAATCAATCTCTATACCAGTCTGCTGTTCCCACATGCTTCAAGAGGGCCACCATTGTTCCTGTTCCCAAGAAAGCTAAGGTAACTGAGCTACTGAGGGTAGGCAACAACATCTCCACCCCGCTGATCCTCAACACTGGGACCCCACAAGGGTGCGTTCTGAGCCCTCTCCTGTACTCCCTGTTCACTCAAGACTGCGCGGCAACGCACGCCTCCAACTCAATCATCAAGTTTGCGGACGACACAACAGTGGTAGGCTTGATTACCAACAACGACGAGACGGCCTACAGGGTGGAGGTGAGGGCCCTCGGAGTGTGGTGTCAGGACAATAACCTCACACTCAACGTCAACAAAACTAAGGAGATGATTGTGGACTTCAGGAAACAGCAGAGTGAACACCCCCCTATCCACATCGATGGAACAGAAGTGGAGAGGGTAGTAAGCTTTAAGTTCCTCGGCATACACATCACAGACAAACTGAATTGGTCCACTCACACAGACAGCATCGTGAAGAAGGCGCAGCAGCGCCTCTTCAACCTCAGGAGGCTGAAGAAATTCGGCTTGTCACCAAAAGCACTCACAAACTTCTACAGATGCACTATCGAGAGCATCCTGGCGGGCTGTATCACCGCCTGGTACGGCAACTGCTCTGCCCACAACCGTAAGGCTCTCCAGAGGGTAGTGAGGTCTGCACAACGTATCACCGGGGGCAAACTACCTGCCCTCCAGGACACCTACACCACCCGATGTTACAGGAAGGCCACAAAGATCATCAAGGTCAACACCCACCCGAGCCACTGCCTGTTCACCCCGCTATCATCCAGAAGGCGAGGTCAGTACAGGTGCCTCAAAGCTGGGACCGAGAGACTGAAAAACAGCTTCTATCTCAAGGCCATCAGACTGTTAAACAGCAACCACTAACATTGAGTGGCTGCTGCCAACACACTGACTCAACTCCACCCACCTCCTGATTGACCCTCTCCACCTGCCCATTAGCTTGAGGATGTTACGCTGAGGTGAGACTTACCGTGATCACCAGGCATTCCATAAATGCTTTCCATACGCGTGTGGTGAACTGAGGGCCACGGTCGGACACAATGTCCTCCGGGATCCCGTAGTGCCGGAAGACATGCGTAAAAAGAGCCTCCACGGTTTACATGGCCGACGGGATCCCAGGCAGAGGAGGCAGGTGACAAGCATTGGAAAAACCAGTCCACAACAACTAGAATGGTGTTTTTCTCTTGGGAGGGGGGAAGATCAATGACAAAGCTCACCGAGAGGTGAGGCCAGGGTCTTTGTGGAACCGGCAGGGGAAGGAGCTTTCCATAAGGGAGGTGTTGCGGAAGTCCGTCCACACCAGGAAAGGGTGTTTGGACCCCTCCAGCCAGTGCCTCCACGCCTTCAGAGCCTTCTTGACCGCCAAGTGTTACCGATCCCCGATGTCATAGTTCCTCTGGGCTCAGCTGCTTGGTGTAGAAGATGCAGGGCCACAGCTTTGGACTTGTTCCGGTGCGCTGGGACAGCACTGCCCTGACTTCTACTTCAGAGGCATCCACCTCGACCATGAAGGGAAGTGAGAGGTCAAGATGTGCCTTCACGGGAGCATTGGTGAAGCGTGTCTCAATCGCCCTCTCCGCCTCCGCCGTCCAACAAAGACTCTGGTGACCTCCTCTCAGCAGGGAGGTAAGAGGCGTGACCACCATGCTGGAGCCTCGAATGAAACACTGAACATAGTTGGCGAACCCCAGGATTCACTAGACTGATTTCATGGAGTTGGGGGATGTGTCATGACCTGACTGCGCTGACATGTTGCTCCTCCATCTCCACTCCCTCATAGACCAGTTGAAAAACAAACACTTCTCTTGTTTAACATATAGATCATGCTCCAACAGTCTTCCCAGCACAGACCTAACTATGAAACATGCTGGGCGCGGTCAGCAGAAAACACCAAAACGTTTTCTATATTAACTTTGTTAATAAAGCTCTGGAAGACTGAAGGGGCATTAGAGGCCAAAAGGCATTACAAGATACTCGCAATGGAGTGGAAAAAGCCGTTTTCAATTCATCGCCTGCACGAATGCGTACAAGGTTGAAGGCGCTCCTCAAGTCTAATTTCGTGAAGTACTGCGCCCCCTGCATTTGTTCAATGATGGTTGGGATAAGGGTTAATTAAAGGATAGCTGAACTTGACAGTTGCTTTATTTGAGAGTTTGATAATCAATGCATGGGCGTAGTTCCCATCTTTCTTTAATAACAAAAAAAAATGCTTGAGGAGGATGGTGACGTAGAGGGGCGGATAAATCTCTGCTGGAGGCTCTCCTATATGTATGTCTCCATGGCCTCGGTCTCCACATAGGAGAGGGGATGGACGTGTCCTCTCGGGAGGGCTGCATCAGACAATAGGTCAATGGCACAGTCCCAGGGGCGATGAGGAGGCGTGTAGCCTGGTCTTTGAGAAAACCCGGTGCAGATCCTGGTATTCCTCCAGTAAATCCACTCCGGACTTTCCACCATAGTGATGTTGACAGACACTGCGAGACACCTCCTCTGACACTCCTGGGTTGGAGCAGGAGAATTCCCTGGCTTGTCACCTCCTCAACTATTTGTGGATAGAGGGCAGGTCATGGAGACGTGACCCCTTTCCCCACAATAGGAGCAGAGGCCCAGATTCCTCAGGCAAACGTGCAGAGCCCACCTCTGGCCACGGAGCAGGAGTAGCCCTTGGCTCTGGATTCTGCTCAGGTCTTCGTCGAGACAGTAGGATGTCCAAACAAATCGCCATGCTGATGAGCTGTTCGAGTGACAGGTTGTCATCACGACAGGCTAACTCCATCTGTACCTCCTCCCGCAGCCCGCTGCGGAACACGTGACCAGAGCCGACACGTTCCATCCGGTGGAGCCCACGATGGTCCGGAACTCCAGCGCGAACTCCGAGGTGGCCTTAGATCCCGTGGCGTACCCTCCTCTCGTCAGGATGATCAAACACCGACGGAAGAGTGAATCGCTCACCCTCCTCTCCAAAACCGGCCCCCCAGTCCACAGGATGATCAAACACCGAGCGGAAGAGTGAATCGCCCTCGTATAGCTAGCGAGGTACATGTCATATTTCAGAAGAATCCCTCAGCATAGCTAGCCAGGTACAGGTCGTAGGATTCGACCAGGTCAGGTCCAAGCAGGTCAGTATTTCAGAAGGAATCCCTCGCATTCCAAAACAGGTCGTATTTCAGGGAATCCCCTAGCGGGTACAGTCCGGTGGCAGGAGAATCCTCGGCATAGCTAGCAAGGTACAGGTCGTATTTCAGAAGGAATCCCTCAGCATAGCTAGCGAGGTACAGGTCGTATTTCAGAAGGAATCCCTCGGCATAGCTAACGAGGTACAGGTCGTATTTCAGAAGGAATCCCTCGGCATAGCTAGCCAGGTACAGGTCGTATTTCAGAAGGAATCCCTCGGCATAGCTAGCCAGGTACAGGTCGTATTTCAGAAGGAATCCCTCGGCATAGCTAGCGAGGTACAGGTCATATTTCAGAAGGAATCCCTCAGCATAGCTAGCGAGGTACAGGTCGTATTTCAGAAGGAATCCCTCGGCATAGCTAGCGAGGTACAGGTCGTATTTCAGAAGGAATCCCTAGCTAGCCAGGTACAGGTCATTTCAGAAGGAATCCCTATAGCTAGCAGGTACAGGTCATATTTCAGAAGGAATCCCTCGGTATAGCTAGCGATGTACATGTCATATTTCAGAAGGAATCCCTCGGCATAGCTAGCCAGGTACAGGTCGTATTTCAGAAGGAATCCCTCGGCATAGCTAGCGAGGTACAGGTCGTATTTCAGAAGGAATCCCTCGGCATAGCTAGTGAGGTACAGGTCGTATTTCAGAAGGAATCCCTCGGCATAGCTAGCCAGGTACAGGTCGTATTTCAGAAGGAATCCCTAGCATAGCTAGGTACAGGTCATATTTCAGAAGGAATCCCTCGGCATAGCTAGCGAGGTACAGGTCGTATTTCAGAAGGAATCCCTCGGCATAGCTAGCGAGGTACAGGTCGTATTTCAGAAGGAATCCTCGGCATAGCTAGCCAGGTACAGGTACAGGGAATCCTCGGCATAGCTAGCCAGGTACAGGTCAGAAGGAATCCTCGGCATAGCTAGCCAGGTACAGGTCATATTTCAGAAGGAATCCCTCGGCATAGCTAGCGAGGTACAGGTCGTATTTCAGAAGGAATCCCTCGGCATAGCTAGCGAGGTACAGGTCATATTTCAGAAGGAATCCCTCGGCATAGCTAGCCAGGTACAGGTCGTAGTTCAGAAGGAATCCCTCGGCATAGCTAGCGAGGTACAGGTACAGGTCCCTCGGCATAGCTTACAGGTCAAGAAGAATCCTCGGCATAGCTAGCGAGGTACAGGTCGTAGTTCAGAAGGAATCCCTTAGCTATACAGGTCGTTTTCAGAGGAATCCTCGGCATAGCTCAACAGGTCGTATTTCAGAAGGAATCCTCCATAGGGGTAGGGAGAAGGAATCCCTCGGCATAGCTAGCCAGGTACAGGTCGTTCCACGGGCCTGTTCAGAAGGAATCCCTCGGAAGGGGTAGGCTGGTTCAGAAGGAATCCCTGGGACCAGTGTTGAAGATACTAGCTAGCCAGGGACTGCACATTCCCCCTCCATAGCTAGCAGGATGGAAGGAATCCCTGGCATAGCTAGCGAGGTACAGGTCATATTTCAGTCCATAGCTGGACATGTCATATTTCAGAAGGAATCAGTCCTCAGGTCGATTCAGCTGGACTGTCAGGTTATTCAGAAGGAATGATCGCGAGGTACAGGTCGTAGTTCAGAAGGAATCCCTTGCATCTCGTTTGAGCGCTGTCAAAGCGCTCCGGGAGGGACAGGGGGTATTCCACGGGCCTGTTCAGGTGGAAGGGAGGCTGGTGCTGGGACCAGTGTTGGATACTGGAGGGACTGCACATTCCCCTCCAAGCGCAGGATGGTTGCCAGCACGCTGTCCATCTGGAGAGACAGTCCTCTCGATGCTGGACTGTCGTTATGATGATCGATAGCTCGGTCTTTCCTGCTGAATGGAATGAGCAGTAGTACCGGGGGGGTCAGCCCTCCCTCCCTCCGTCTTCAGCTTTCTCTCTTCTCCCTCCCTCCCTCCATCTTCTCCCTCCATCCCTTCCTCTTTTCCCTCCCTCTTCTCCCTCCATCATTCTGCCCTCTGCCACTCTTCTTCTGGCTCAAGGAATGCAAAACATATTTTACTTGGAGCGTGAGTCTAGAGAGAGAGAGAGAGAGAGAGAGAGAGAGAAAGAGAACATACACTCAGGGGTAGAAATAGGATCGCTCTGCTCTGTGAGGCATTCCGGAACACACACACACACAACCCCTTCTCTCCCAAACACACACATCCGACTAATAAATCTTGTAACTTTAAACACACTACTCCATAACATACCTGTCTGATGTGAGATCTGCGCTGAGATTACACTTCTACACACACGTATGTGGGTCATAGGAATTAATGCAAACTGCAACCATGTGAAAAAGATGGCAGATAAATGAAAGAAAGTGGTAGAAAACAGACTGCAAGGTCTGGTGGTAAGAGGAGAGAACGAAGAGATAGAAAACAGACTGCAAGGTCTGGTGGTAGGAGGAGAGAACGAAGAGATAGACAACAGACTGCAAGGTCTGGTGGTAGGAGGAGAGAACGAAGAGATAGACAACAGACTGCAAGGTCTGGTGGTAAGAGGAGAGAACGAAGAGATAGACAACAGACTGCAAGGTCTGGTGGTACAAGGAGAGAACGAAGAGATAGAAAACAGACTGCAAGGTCTGGTGGTAAGAGGAGAGAACGAAGAGATAGAAAACAGACTACAAGGTCTGGTGGTACAAGGAGAGAACGAAGAGATAGAAAACAGACTGCAAGGTCTGGTGGTAAGAGATAGACAACAGACTGCAATGTCTGGTGGTAAGAGGAGAGAACGAAGAGATAGACAACAGACTGCAATGTCTGGTGGTAAGAGGAGAGAACGAAGAGATAGACAACAGACTGCAATGTCTGGTGGTAGAAGTAGAGAACGAAGAGATAGACAACAGACTGCAAGGTCTGGTGGTAGGAGGAGAGAACGAAGAGATAGAAAACAGACTGCAAGGTCTGGTGGTAAGAGGAGAGAACGAAGAGATAGAAAACAGACTACAAGGTCTGGTGGTACAAGGAGAGAACGAAGAGATAGAAAACAGACTGCAAGGTCTGGTGGTAAGAGGAGAGAACGAAGAGATAGACAACAGACTGCAATGTCTGGTGGTAAGAGGAGAGAACGAAGAGATAGACAACAGACTGCAATGTCTGGTGGTAGATAGACAACAGACTGCAAGGTCTGGTGGTAGGAGGAGAGAACGAAGAGATAGACAACAGACTGCAAGGTCTGGTGGTAAGAGGAGAGAACGAAGAGATAGAAAACAGACTGCAAGGTCTGGTAGTAAGAGGAGAGAACGAAGAGATAGAAAATAGACAAAAATGTGTAATTAAGAACAGATGAAGGGGTACAGCAGTCCACATACTGATGACATTGGAATCGTCTTGTACACACACACACACACACACACACACTCAGTGACACACACTCAGTGACACACACTCAGGGACACACACACTCAGTGACACACACTCAGTGACACACACTCAGGGACACACACACACTCAGTGACACACACTCAGGGACACACACACACGTTGTGACACACTCTGGGACACACACTCAGGGACACACACACTCAGTAACACACACTCAGGGACACACACACACTCAGTGACACACACTCAGGGACACACACACACGTTGTGACACACTCTGGGACACACACTCAGGGACACACACACTCAGTAACACACACTCAGGGACACACACACACTCAGTGACACACACTCAGGGACACACACACATGTTGTGACACTCTGGGACACACACTCAGACACACACACTCAGGGACACACACTCAGGGACACACACACACGTTGTGACACACTCTGGGACACACACTCAGTGACACACACTCAGGGACACACACACACGTTGTGACACACTCTGGGACACACACTCAGGGACACACACTCAGGGACACGCACGCTGGGACACACACACACGTTGTGACACACTCTGGGACACACACTCAGGGACACACACTCAGGGACACGCACGCTGGGACACACACACACGTTGTGACACACTCTGGGACACACACTCAGGGACACACACGGGCGCAAACACACAACTTTGATATTGAGGTTTTAAATGTCCTGCCATTCCTAATACTCATTTCTCTACACACTAATACTGAATAGGGAAAAGGAGCTTGAAGGCATGAGGCTTGTTGACCTGCCAATTATACCCTTTAGGAAGAGAACGAGACTGAAAACATCCAGCCTTGAACGAGAGGAGACTGAAAACATCCAGCCTGGAACGAGAGGAGACTGAAAACATCCAGCCTGGAACGAGAGGAGACTGAAAACATCCAGCCTGAAAACATCCAGCCTGGAACGAGAGGAGACTGAAAACATCCAGCCTGGAACGAGAGGAGACTGAAAACATCCAGCCTGGAACGAGAGGAGACTGAAAACATCCAGCCTGGAACGAGAGGAGACTGAAAACATCCAGCCTGGAACGAGAGGAGACTGAAAACATCCAGCCTGGAACGAGAGGAGACTGAAAACATCCAGCCTGGAACGAGAGGAGACTGAAAACATCCAGCCTGGAACGAGAGGAGACTGAAAACATCCAGCCTGGAACAAGAGAAAACATCCAGAGACTGAAAACATCCAGCCTGGAACGAGAGGAGACTGAAAACATCCAGCCTGGAACGAGAGGAGACTGAAAACATCCAGCCTGGAACGAGAGGAGACTGAAAACATCCAGCCTGGAACGAGAGGAGACTGAAAACATCCAGCCTGGAACGAGAGGAGACTGAAAACATCCAGCCTGGCCTGGAACGAGAGGAGACTGAAAACATCCAGCCTGGAACGAGAGGAGACTGAAAACATCCAGCCTGGAACGAGAGGAGACTGAAAACATCCAGCCTGGAACGAGAGGAGACTGAAAACATCCAGCCTGGAACGAGAGGAGACTGAAAACATCCAGCCTGGAACGAGAGGAGACTGAAAACATCCAGCCTGGAACGAGAGGAGACTGAAAACATCCAGCCTGGAACGAGAGGAGACTGAAAGCATCCAGCCTGGAACAAGAGGAGACTGAAAACATCCAGCCTGGAACGAGAGGAGACTGAAAACATCCAGCCTGGAACGAGAGGAGACTGAAAACATCCAGCCTGGAACGAGAGGAGACTGAAAACATCCAGCCTGGAACGAGAGGAGACTGAAAACATCCAGCCTGGAACGAGAGGAGACTGAAAACATCCAGCCTGGAACGAGAGGAGACTGAAAACATCCAGCCTGGAACGAGAGGAGACTGAAAACATCCAGCCTGGAAGGAGACTGAAAACATCCAGCCTGGAGGAGGAGACTGAAAACATCCAGCCTGGAACGAGAGGAGACTGAAAACATCCAGCCTGGAAGGAGACTGAGAACGAGAGACTGAAAACATCCAGCCTGGAACGAGAGGAGACTGAAAACATCCAGCCTGGAACGAGAGGAGACTGAAAACATCCAGCCTGGAACGAGAGGAGACTGAAAACATCCAGCCTGGAACGAGAGGAGACTGAAAACATCCAGCCTGGAACGAGAGGAGACTGAAAACATCCAGCCTGGAACGAGAGGAGACTGAAAACATCCAGCCATCCAGCCTGGAACGAGAGGAGACTGAAAACATCCAGCCTGGAACGAGAGGAGACTGAAAACATCCAGCCTGGAGAGGAGACTGAAAACATCCAGCCTGGAGGAGACTGAAAACATCCAGCCTGGAACGAGAGGAGACTGAAAACATCCAGCCTGGAACGAGAGGAGACTGAAAACATCCAGCCTGGAACGAGAGGAGACTGAAAACATCCAGCCTGGAACGAGAGGAGACTGAAAACATCCAGCCTGGAACGAGAGGAGACTGAAAACATCCAGCCTGGAACGAGAGGAGACTGAAAACATCCAGCCTGGAACGAGAGGAGACTGAAAACATCCAGCCTGGAACGAGAGGAGACTGAAAACATCCAGCCTGGAACGAGAGGAGACTGAAAACATCCAGCCTGGAACGAGAGGAGACTGAAAACATCCAGCCTGGAACGAGAGGAGACTGAAAACATCCAGCCTGGAACGAGAGGAGACTGAAAACATCCAGCCTGGAAGAGGAGACTGAAAACATCCAGCCTGGAGGAGACTGAAAACATCCAGCCTGGAACGAGAGGAGACTGAAAACATCCAGCCTGGAACGAGAGGAGACTGAAAACATCCAGCCTGGAACGAGAGGAGAGAGAGAACGAGAGGAGAAAACATCCAGCCTGCTTCAAAGCCTTACAGAGGTAAAAGAACTTCCACGCACTGCAGAACTTAGATAAAGTCACAGATAATTTTCTCCAGTTAAATTTTAATATCTTCCTTCCTGCCCCCTATCATACTGGTTAAGAGCATTCGGCCAGTAACTGCAAGGTTGCTGGTTTGAATCCTCAAGCCGACAAGGCTATGTTGATGTGCCCTTGAGCAAGGCACTTAACCTTAATTAGCTCCTGTAAATTGCGCTGGATAAGAGTGTCTGGTAAATTATATATATATATATTTTTTTTAAATATAACTGACCTCAAAATATGTTTTGAAATATCTTAATTTAGAGCTGTTACATGCTGTTTTTTTTTTCCAGCGAGAGGGGTTTCTGTGCCTGGGCTGATGCTGTCAGAGTGCTGAGGTAATCCAGGCCTGGAGCCGTGCTGTTGTCTCTGTTGCTCTGCTCTGTATAGGGAGAGGATTTAAGGGGATTTTGGGTGGCTGGGCCTGTGGTTGTGTATCTGGTGTGTGTGTGTGTGTTTGTGTGCGGTGTGTGTCTATGGAGTCGATCCAGACAGTACTGTCGGTTGAGTGAGATATAAAAAACTGTGGTTGGCAGCCCAGCCCTTTGACCCTGACTGTGAGGAGAATGAAGACAGACGTCCGTCCGTCCGTCTCTCTCTCTCTCTCTCTCTCTCTCTCTCTCTCTCTCTCTCTCTCTCTCTCTCTCTCTCTCTCTCTCTCTCTCTCTCTCTCTCTCTCTCTCTCTCTCTCTCTCTCTCTCTCTCTCTCTCTCTCTCTCTCTCTCTCTGTACAGGACATATACAGGATACTACCCTCTACAACATAACCTTCACTATGTCACCAGGACATATACAGGATACTACCCTCTACAACACTATGTCACCAGGACATATACAGGATAATACCCTCTACAACACTATGTCACCAGGACATATACAGGATACTACCCTCTACAACACTATGTCACCAGGACATATACAGGATACTAACCTCCGCTATGTCACCAGGACATATACAGGATACTACCCTCTACAACACTATGTCACCAGGACATATACAGGATACTACCCTCTACAACACTATGTCACCAGGACATATACAGGATACTACCCTCTACAACACTATGTCACCAGGACATATACAGGATACTACCCTCTACAACATAACCTTCACTATGTCACCAGGACATATACAGGATACTACCCTCTACAACACTATGTCACCAGGACATATACAGGATAATACCCTCTACAACACTATGTCACCAGGACATATACAGGATACTACCCTCTACAACACTATGTCACCAGGACATATACAGGATACTACCCTCTACAACACTATGTCACCAGGACATATACAGGATACCACCCTCTACAACACTATGTCACCAGGACACTACCCTCTACAACACTATGTCACCAGGACATAGACAGAATACTACCCTCTACAACATAACCTTCACTATGTCACCAGGACATATACAGGATACTACCCTCTACAACATAACCTTCTCCCCAAATCAAACTCCAAACCCACAATCTTATTTTGGACAGAATTACCTGGAAGGTTTCCAACTACTAAAGATTCTCATTATCAAGCTATACAGCCAGTGATCTGGCAAACAAACGACAGAAACCTGAAAACACAATCCAACCTGGAAATGAGTCAAGCCAAGAAGAAAACTACATTACAATTATATATTTTACCTTTTAAAGGACTGAATGCTAAGTTAAGGCTACCAAGTTTGCCAGGACAGAACAGATCTGACTGCAACTTCAATTAGCACTGAGGTGTGAAGTGAGAGGTGTCAAAGCCCTTGTGCCCAACAATGGCAGGACAGTTTCACAGCCAAACCCTATAACCGGACGACACTGGGCCAATTGTGCGCCGCCATATGGGACTCCCAATCACTGTTGTGATACAGCCTGCAGTCAACCAGGGTCTGTAGTGACGCCTCTAGCACTGAGATACGGCGCCACTTGGGAGCCCAATGTCAACCTGTACAAGTCTGGAGTTTCAACTGGGCTTTTCACATAGGGGCTCGGTCCTGCTTTTCTGTAGTACACAATCATCTCCTTTGTCTTGATCACATTGAGGGTTATTTTTTTTATTCTGGCACCACAATGACAGGTCTCTGACCTCCTCCCTATAGGCTGTGTCATCATTGTCGAAGATCAAGCCTACCACTGTTTTGTCAAACATTTAAACATGCAAGGCTGCTGGCCCAGACTAGAGGTCAACCGATTATAATTTTTCAACGCCGATACAGATAACGATTATTGGGGGACCAAAAAAAAAGCTGATATGTAACAAGAAGAAGAACAAGAACAAAAATCAGGCGAACAACAAAATGTGAAAAAATAAAGGACAGCGAAAAAACCCGAAAAATGCAAAACACTAACCACTCTAACACATACAAATGAACAAGCCCGCACAAACAGAAGCGGGCTGAACTAACTTAAATAACCCCACCCTAACAACCAAACAAGAAACAGGTGAAACCAATTAGACAAAACCAAACGAACACAGAACAATGGATCGGTGGCAGCTAGTAGACCGGCGACAACGACCGCCGAGCGCCAACCAAACCAGAAGGGGATTCACCTTCGGTAATATTCGTGACATGATACCATCGCTCCACAAAAGCCGCGGCCCTTGCAGAGCCAGGGGAATAATTACTCCAAGTCTCAGAGCGAGTGACGTTTGAAATGCTATTAGCGCGCACCCTGCTAACTAGCCAGCCATTTCACATCGGTTACACCAGCCATTAGGCTGATAGGCTTGAAGTCATAAACAGCGCTGTGCTTGTGAAGAGCTGCTGGCAAAATGCACAAAAGTGCTGTTTGAATGAATGCTTACGGGCCTGCTGCTGCTCAGTCAGACTGCTCTATCAAATCAGACTTAATTATAACATAATAACACACAGAAATACGAGCCTTTGGTCATTAATATGGTCGAATCTGGAAACTATCATATCAAAAACAAAACGTTTATTATTTCAGTGAAATACGGAACCGTTCAGTATTTTATCTAACGAGTGGCATCCCTAAGTCTAAACATTCTTGTTACGTTGCACAACCTTCAATGTTATGTCATAATTACGTAAAATTCTGGCAAATTAGTTCGCAATGAGCCAGGCTGCCCAAACTGTTGCATAGACTCTGACTCTGCGTGCAATGAACGCAAGAGAAGTGACACAATTTTGCCTGGTTAATATTGCCTGCTAACCTGGATTTCTTTTAGCTAAATATGGAGGTTTAAAAATGTATACTTCTGTGTATTGATTTTAAGAAAGGCATTGGTGTTTGTGTTTAGGTACAGTCATCCAACGATTGTGCTTTTTTCACAAATGTGCTTTTGTTAAATCATCCCCCAGCTTTGCATCGATTATATGCAACGCAGGACATGCTAGATAAACTAGTAATATCATCAACCATGTGTAGTTATAACTAGTGATTATAATTGATTGATTGTTTTTTATAAGATATGTTTAATGCTAGCTAGCAACTTACCTTGACTTCTACTGCATTCGCATAACAGGCAGTCTCCTTGTGGAGTGCAACGAGAGGCAGGTGGTTATAGCGTTGGACGAGTTAACTGTAATGTTGCAAGATTGCATCCCCCGAGCTGACAAGGTGAAAATCTGTTGTTCTGCCCCCGAACAAGGCAATTAATTGAAAATAAGAATGTGTTCTTAACTGACTTGCTTAGTTAAATAAAGGTATTAAAAAATTAATTAAAATCGGCAAAATCGGTGCCCAAAAATACAGATTTCCGATTGTTATGAAAATTTGAATTCGACCCTAATTTATCGGCCATTCCGATTAATCGGTCAACCTCGAGCCCAGACAGCATCCCCTACGGACATATTTAATCCTTCCCTATCCCAGTTTTTTGTCCCCATATGCTTCAAGATTGCTACCATTGTTCCTGTCCACAAGACGGCAAAGGTAACTGAACTAAATGACTACTGCCCCGTAGCACTTCTGTCATCATGAAGTGCTTTGAGAGACTCGTCATATTACCGCCACCGGCCACCCTAGACCCACTTCAGTTTGCATACCACCTCAATAGATCCACAGATGACGCAATTGCCATCACACTGCACACTGCCCTATCCCATCTGGACAAAAATAACACCTATGTAAGAGTGCTGTTCATTGACTACAGCTCAGCATTGAACATCATAGTACCCTCCAAGCTCATCATCAAGCTGGAGACCCTGGGTCTCAACCTATCCCTGTGCAACTGGGTCCTGGACTTTCTGACATACCGCCCCCAGGTGGTGAAGGTAGGAAACAACATCTCCACTTCACTGACCCTCAACACTGGGGCTCCACAAGGGTGTGTGCTCAGCCCTCTCCTGTACTCCATTTCACCGACGACTGCGTGGCCATGCATGCCTCCAACTCAATCATCAAGTTTGCTGACAACACAAGAGTAGTGGGCTTGATTACCAACAACGACAAGACAGCCTAAAGGGAGGAGGTGAGGACACTCAGAGTATGGTGTCAGGAAAACAACCTCTCACTCAATGTCAACAAAACAAAGGAGATGATCGTGGACTTCAGGAAACAGCAGAGGGAGCAGCCCTCCCTTCCACATCGAAGGGTCAGCAGTTGAGAAGGTGGAAAGTTTTAAGTTATTGGGCGTCCACCCACACAGACAGTGTGGTGAAGAAGGAGCAACAGAGCCTCTTCAACCTCAGGGGGCTGAAGAAATTTGGCTTGTCACCCAAAACCCTGACAAACTTTTACAGATGCACAATCGAATGCATCCTGTCAGACTGTATCACAGCCTGGTACGGCAACTGCACCGCCCACAACCGCAAGACTCTCCAGAGGGTAGTGAGGTCTGCACAACGCATCACCGGGGGCAAACTACCTGCCCTCCAGGACAGCTACACCACCCGATGTTACAGGAAGGCCAAAAAGATCAACAAGGACAACAACCACCCGAGCCACTGCCTGTTCACCCCGTTATCATTCAGAAGGCAAGGTCAGTACAGGTGCATCAAGGCTGGGACCGAGAGATTGATTAACAGCTTCTATCTCCAGGTCATCACTGTTAAACAGCCATCACTAACTCAGAGAGGCTGCTGCCTACATTGAGACCCAATCACTGGACACTTTAATAATGGATCATTAGATATTACTGCACTGTTGGAACTAGAAGCACAAGCATTTCGCTACACTCGCATTAACATCTGCTAACCATGTGTATGTAACCAATACAATTCGATTTGATTTAATGAAGACAGCTTCTCCATCCCAGAGGGGTAAATCAATAATTTCCAGGCCCAGGAACATGTACTAGTCTGTGGCGACCTAAATTCCAGAACTGGACAAGTACCTGACACCCTCAGCACACAGGGGGACAAACACCTGCCTGCAGGTGACAGCATTCCCTCCCACATATGCCCCCCTCGGCACAACTATGACAACATAACCAACAAAAATGGGTCACAACTCCTGCAGCTCTGTCGCACTCTGGGTATGTACATAATCAATGGTAGGCTTCGAGGGGACTCCTAAGGTACACCTATAGCTCATCTCTTGGCAGTAGTACTGTATACTACTTTATCACTGACCTCATCCCAGAGTCTCTCAGAGCGTTCAGTCAGCCCACTGACACCCTTATCAGACCATGGTCTACTTAAATAGAGCTTAATCATGAGGCATCAAAGCCTAAGGAACTGAATAATTTTAAGAAATGCTATGGATGGAAGGAAACCTACCTAAATTCAATTCCTTTTAGACAACTTCCTGGACAAACATTTCACTGTAATAATAAAGGTGTAAACTTGGCAGTATAAAACATACAGGGAAACGTAAAGGTCAAATGTCTAACCTAAAAAACTGAAAAGGTCAAATCTACTATCTAATCTAAAACTGTAAACCTGACAGTGGAAAACCTAAACAGTATATTTGACTTTTCTCAGCTTCCCTATCAAATCTAAACATTTCATTTCAAACAGAAAACCCAAGAAAAATAAAAACAATGACAAATGATTTGATGAAGAAAAAAATGCAAAATCCTAAGAAATTGAGAAACCAATCCAACCAACAACATAGAGACCCAGAAAACCTGAGCCTACAACTTCACTATGGTGAATCACTAAAACAAAACAGAAATACTCTACAGAAAGAAGGAACAGCACATCAGAAATAAGCTCAATGTAGTTGAAGAATCCATTGATTCAAACCACTTCTGGGAAACTTGGAAAACACTAAACAAACAACAAGATGAAGAGTTATAAGACAGTGCCAGGACGGGCAGCTGATCGTCCTTGCAGTTACAGACCAAGTGTAACAGCACCTGCACAGGAACGGTACATTGGAACATCACACAAGAGCCCGGATCTCAATCCCGTTGAGCACGTCTGGGACCTGTTGGATCGGAGGGTGAGGGCTAGGGCCATTCCCTCCAGAAATGTCAGGGAACATGCATGTGCGTTGGTGGAAGAGTGGGGTAACATCTCACAGCAAGAACTGGCAAATCTGGTGCAGTCCATGAGGAGGAGATGCACTGCAGTACTTAATGCAGCTGGTGGCCACACCAGATACCAGATCCATGAGGAGGAAATAAACCACTTCCAAAAATTGAGATTTAAACCAATTCACCAAACATTTTGGTTTTATAACAAAGAACATAACAAAGAACAGCAAAAAATATACACTACCGTTCAAAAGTTCGGGGTCATAGAAATGTCCTTGTTTTTTAAAGAAAAGCACATTATTTGTCCATTAAAATAACATCAAATTGATCAGAAATACAGTGTTTGGATTTTTAATATTGTAAATGACTATTGTAGCTGGAAAAGGCAGATTTTTTATGAAATATCTACATCGGCATACAGAGCATTATCAGCAACCATCACTCCTGTGTTCCAATGGCACGTTGTGTTAGCTCATCCAATCACAGCTGAAAACGTTTGTCCTGATTAAAGAAGCAATAAAATCAGCCTTCTTTAGACTAGTTGAGAGCATCAGCATTTGTGGGTTCGATTACAGGCTCAAAATGTCTTCTGAAAACTAGCCAGTCTATTCTTGTTCTGAGAAATGAATGCTATTCGTTGCAAGAGATTGCCAAGAAACTGAAGATCTCGTACAACGCTGTGTACTACTCCCTTCACAGAACAGGGCAAACTGTCCCTAACCAGAATAGAAAGACGAGTAGGAAAGAGAAAGAGGAGTGGGAGGCCCCGGTGCAAAACTGAGCAAGAGGACAAGTACATTAGAGTGTCTAGTTTGAGAAACAGATGCCTCACAAGTCCTCAACTGGCAGCTCCATTAAATAGTACCCGCAAAACACCAGTCACAACGTCAACAGTGAAGAGGCGATTCCAGCATGCTGGTCTTTTTAAAAATGTAACCTTTATTTAACTAGGCAAGTCAGTTAAGAACAAATTCTTATTTACAATGACGGCCTACCCCTGCCAGACCCGGACGACACTAGGAAAATTGTGTGCTGCCCTGTGGGACTCCCAATCACAGTCAGTTGTGATGCACTCTGAATTCTAACCAGGGACGGAGATGCAGTGCCTTAGACCGCTGTGCCACATGGGGCCTTCTAGGCAGAGTTGCATAGAAAAAGCCATATCTCTGTCCTGTGTCTGTGTTCATTTGCCCATCTTAATCTTTTTTTTTATTGTCCAGTCTGAGATGTGGCTTTTTCACAAACAACAAGTGTGCGGTTAAAATTGTAAAAAAACACAAACATTTTTTTTCACAGTGCCTGGGGGTGAGACAAGGATGCAGAATTCAAATGTCTACTGTTTGCTGATGATCTGGTGCACTTAGATCTTCTGCACAGATTCTGTCAGACCTGGGCTCTGACAGTACATCTCAGTAAGACAAAAAAAACGGTGTTCCAAAAAAGATCCAGTTGCCAGGACACCACATACAAATTCCATCTAGACACCGTTTCCCTGGAACACACACAAATATATAAATACCATGACCTAAAAATCAGTGCCACAGGTAACTTCCACAAAGAGAGAAGGGCATTATATGACATCATAATACCTTTTTCGACATACCAATTATCATTCTGTCTAAAAATGATTGAATCAGTTATAGAACCCATTACCCCATAAACCCATAACAAAGCTGTGAACGATCTGAGAAACAAGGCAAGAAGGACATTCTATGGCATCAAGAGGAACATAAAATTCAACATACCAATTAGGATCTGGCTAAAAATACTTGAATCAGTCATTAGTGCCCATTGCCCTTTATGGTTGTGAGGTCTGGGATCCACTGACCAACCAAGAATTCACAAAATGTGACAAACTCCAAATTGAGACTCTGCATGCAGAATTCTGCCAAAAATAGTCTCCCTGTACAACATAAAACACCAAATAATGCATGCAGAGCAGAATTAGGCCAATACCAGCTAATTATCTTTAATCATAATTATTATCTTATTATCTTTAATAGAAGAGAGAAGTTAAATTCTACAACCACCTAAAGGGAAGTGATTCCTAAACATTCCATAACAAAGCCATCACCTACAGAGAGATGAACCTGGAGAAGAATCCCCTAAGCAAGCTGGTCCTGGGGCTCTGTTCATGAACACAAACAGACCCTACAGAGCCTCATGACAGTATTAGGAATTGTTGTTTTAATGAATCATATGTAATAAATTCCCATGTGATGCAACCCCATGACTTCGATCCAAAAAAGGTTTTAACGAACTCTCTCTGGTAATGGCTGTCACACCCTGACCTTAGAGAGCCGTTTTATGTCTCTATTTGGTGAGGTCAGGGTGTGATGCGGGGTGGGCATTCAATGTTTTGTATTTCTTTGGTTTTGGCCGAGTGTGGTTCCCAATCAGAGGCAGCTGTCTATTGTTGTCTCTGATTGGGAATCATCCTTACGGTAGCCTTTTCCCCACCTATGTTGTGAGATTTTGTTTTTGTACAGCTCTTGTAGCCTACGGAACAGTACGGTCGTTTTGGTTTCACTTTGTTATTTTGTTGCTGGTTCTCATTTAAATAAATATGATGACCACAAATTACACTGCTCCTTGGTCTCCTTCAAACACAAAATCACATTACAGCCCCAGGACAGCAGCACAATAAAACATATTTTTTTGTTGTAAACAACTAGACCCAACCAAATCATGAGAAAACAAAAAGATAATTACTTGACACATTGGAAAGAATAAAAAAAAAAACAGAGTGTTATTTGTCCCTAAACAGAGTACACAGTGGCAGAATACCTGACCACTGTGACTGACTCAAACTTAAGGAAAGCTTTGACTATGTACAGACTCAGTGAGCATAGCCTTGCTATTGAGAAAGGCCGCCGTAGGCAGACATGGCTCTCAAGAGAAGACAGGCTATGTGCTCAATGCCCACAAAATTAGGTGGAAACTGAGGTGCACTCCTAACCTCCTAACTCCTAACCTCCTGCCAAATGTATGACCATATTAGAGACACATATTTCCCTCAGATTACACAGACCACAAAATAATTTGAAAACAAACCCAATTTTGATAAACTCCCATATCTATTGACTGAAATACCACAGTGTTCCATCACAGCAGCAAGATTTGTGACCTGTTGCCACAAGAAAATGGCAACCAGTGAAGAACAAACACCATTGTAAATACAACCCATATTTATGTTTATTAATTTTCCCTTTTGTACTTTAACTATTTGCACATCATTACAACACTGTATATATACATATTATGACATTTGAAATGTCTTTAATTCTTTTGGAACTTTTGTGAGTGTAATGTTTAGTGTATTTCAACTTTGTATATTATCTACTTCACTTGCTTTGGCAATGTTAACATATGTTTCACATGCCAATAAAGCACTCACATTGAATTGAATTTGAACTGAAAGAGAGAGATGAAAGATTGACTTCGAATTAACCAAATAGGACAATGATCCAATCTAAATACTGAATGCAGAGATTTCCAAAACTGTATTGTAAAACCAAATCTAAATAATGCATATAAAGCAGAATGGGGCCAATACCCCCTCCTTAGTCAAATAGAAAAACGAGTCATGAAATTGTACAACCATCTAAAAACATTCCATCACACAGCTCTACAATGTCAAGAGATGAAACAAGAGAAGAGTCCCCTCAGCCAGCTGGTTCTGAGGCTCAGTTCACCAACCCAAACCAACCCCATAGAGCCTCAGGACAGCACTCAGCCAGCTGGTTCTGAGGCTCAGTTCACCAACCCAAACCAATCCCATAGAGCCTCAGGACAGCACTCAGCCAGCTGGTTCTGAGGCTCAGTTCACCAACCCAAACCAACCCCATAGAGCCTCAGGACAGCACTCAGCCAGCTGGTTCTGAGGCTCAGTTCACCAACCCAAACCAACCCCATATAGCCTCAGGACAGCACTCAACCAGCTGGTTCTGAGGCTCAGTTCACCAACCCAAACAACCCCATAGAGCCTCAGGACAGCACTCAGCCAGCTGGTTCTGAGGCTCAGTTCACCAACCCAAACCAACCCCATAGAGACTCGGGACAGCACTCAACCAGCTGGTTCTGAGGCTCAGTTCACCAACCCAAACCAACCCCATAGAGCCTCAGGACAGCACTCAGAACATCTGGCCCAACCAAATCATCACAAAGCAAAAAATAAAAATGTATCACCTATTGGAAAGACACCACAAACAATCTAAGTAAACTTCAATTCTATTTGTCTCTAAACAGACAGCAGATGTTGGCAGACTATCTGACCACTGTGACTGATAGAAAACTGAGGAAAACACTGACTAGGTACAGACTCAGTGAGCACAGACTGGCTATAATATTCAATAATAGTCAATAATATTTCCCATTTAGTTTTGTCTTTCATACGATGTCATGTGTCTTCTCAGACTGGGCTATTTTTATTTATTTAATGTATTATTATTCTCGTTAATATTGTTGTTGTAGTTGCTGTTAAAGATAATCCCACTTCCACTAATACTATTATTATTGTTGTTGGTCACACCATTGTTGTTATATAAATACTTTGACAATGTAAGTAATTTAACTTGACATGCCAATAAAGTATATTGAATTGAATTGAGAGAGAGAGTCAAGGAGAGGCAGAGAGAGAGACAGAGAGAGAAAGAGAGAGTCAAGGAGAGGCAGAGAGAGAGACAGAGAGAGAGAGAGTCAAGGAGAGGCAGAGAGAGAGACAGAGAGAGAGAGTCAATGAGAGGCAGAGAGAGAGACAGGGAGACAGAGACAGAGACAGAGAGACAGAGACAGAGACAGAGAGAGAGACAGAGACAGAGTAAGGGAGAGGCAGAGAGGGAGTCTGAGAGATTTGTTGATCCAGGTGTGTATTGTAGCTTTGCAGTTGATCCAGGTGTGTATTATAGCTTGGCAGCAGTATTGAAAGCAGACAGCTGTAGCTGTACGAACCATCCTGCAGCTAGAGGTGCATCTCCAGAGGCCCTTTATAGAAAACAAACGTGTTTATTTTTTTTTCCTGAAAATCGAATCAAGACTGAAGCCACCACCAACTTTAAGTTCTGGTCTTCATTTCTAGATTCTGTTCAGAACAGCTGACTTCCTGCTCACGTTTTCTTTTTCAACAAGCTGTTGAAGATACTTCAGAAGACTGCTTATAAGAGAGTGAATGTAATGAAGTCCTTGAGTCTAGTTGGCTGATGGGATGAAATAAGGGCGTAGAAAATTTTCATCCATGTTTCCCTCTCTGCAGTATACTGAGAGTGATGATATATTACTGAGGCCCCATGGGTAATTTCATTGGCAGGCCTGAACCACTGAGAGAGAGAGAGAGAGAGAGAGAGGGGGAGGGAGGGAGAGAGAGAGAGAGAGAGAGGCAGAAAGTCAGTGGGAGAGAGAGAGAGAGAGTCAAGGAGAGGCAGAGAGAGAGAGAGAGAGAGAGACACAGAGAGAGAGAGACACAGAGAGAGAGAGAGCGACACAGAGAGAGAGAGAGACACAGAGAGAGAGAGAGAGAGAGAGAGAGAGAGAGAGAGAGAGAGAAGTTGTAGAGGTGATGGACTCAATCATGGAAACTCTTACTAACAGGTGTAGGTGCTTTGTGTGATGTATTGTTGTCTCTACCTTCTTGCCTTTTATGCTGTTGTCTATAATAATGTTTGTACCATGTTGTGTTGCTACCGTGCTGTGTTGTTGTCTTAGGTCTCTCTTTATGTAGTGTTGTGGTGTCTCTCTTGTTATGATGTGTTTTGTTCTATATACATACATATATATATATATATATATACACAGTTGAAGTCGGAGGTTTACATACACTAAGTTTGAGTCATTAAAACTTGTTTTTCAACCTCCAAAGACTTCTTGTTAACTGTTAACAAACTATAGTTTTGGCGAGTCGTTTAGGACATCTACTTTGTGAATGACACAAGTAATTTTTTCAACAATTGTTTACAGACAGATTATTTCACTTATAATTCACCGTATCATAGTTCCAGTGGGTCAGAAGTTTACATACACTAAGTTGACTGTGCCTTTAAACAGCTTGGAAAATTCCAGAAAATGATGTCATGGCTTTAGAAGTTTCTGATAGGCTTTTTTGACACTATTTGAGTCAATTTGAGGTGTACTTGTGGATGTATTTCAAGGCCTACCTTCAAACCCAGTGCCTCTTTGCTTGACATCATGGGAAAATCGAAAGAAATCAGCCAAGACCTCAGAATTTTCATTTAGGCCTTCACAAGTCTGGTTCACACCTGAAGGTACCACGTTCATCTGTATGGAAATATAATGGGACAAAGCAGCCGTCATACCGCTCAGGAAGGAGACGCGTTCTGTCTCCTAGAGATGAACGTACTTTGGTGCAAAAAGTGCAAATCAATCCCAGAACAACAGCAAAGGACTCTGAAGATGCTGGAGGAAACGGGTACAAAAGTATCTATATCCACAGTAAAACGAGTCCTATATCAACATAACCTTAATTGCTTGTAATTATTTTGCCGATTATGGCCGATTTATTGCCTTAACTCCCTTATCCTCATTTGTATATAAACCTCTATTTTATTATTGATTGTATTTTGTTTCTTCCATGTGTAACTCTGTGTTGTTGTTTGAGTTGCACTGCTTTGCTTTATCTTGGCCAGGTTGCAATTGTAAATGAGAACTTGAGACCTACCTGGTTAAATAAAGGTGAAATAAAATTTTACAAATAAAAACCTGAAACCGCCATAAAAAAGCCAGACTACGGTTTGCACATGGGGACAAAGATTTTGAGAAGTGTCCTCTGGTCTGATTAAACAAAAATATAACTGTTTGGCCATAATGACCATCGTTATGTTTGTAGGAAAAAGGGGGAGGCTTGCAAGCCGAAGAACACCATCCCAACCGTGAAGCACGGGGGTGGCAGCATCATGTTGTGGGAGAGCTTTGCTGAAGGAGGGACTGGTGCACTTCACAAAATAGATGGCTTCACGAGGGAGGAAAATTATGTAGATATGTAGATATATTGAAGCAACATCTCAAGACATCAGTCAGGAAGTTGAATCTTGATCGAAAATGGGTCTTCCAAATGGACAATGACCCCAAGCATACTTCCAAAGTTGTGGCAAAATGGCTTAAGGACAACAAAGTCAAGGTATTGGAATGGCCATCACAAAACTCTGACCTCAATCCCATAGAAAATTTGTAGGCAGAACTGAAAAAGCTTGTGCAACCAAGGAGGCCTACAAACCTGACTCAGTTACACCAGCTCTATCAGGAGGAATGGGCCAAAATTCACCCAACTTATTGTGGGAAGCTTGTGGAAGGCTACCCATAACGTTTGACCCAAGTTAAACAATTTAAAGGCACTGCTACCAAATACTAATTGAGTGTATGTAAACTTCTGACCAACTGGGAATGTGATGAAAGAAAGAAAAGCTGAAATAAATCATTCTCTCTACTATTATTCTGACATTTCACATCCTTAAAATAAAGTGGTGATCCTAAATGACCTAAGACCGGGATTTTATACTCGGATTAAATGTCAGGAATTGTGAAAAACTGACTTTAACTATATTTGGCTAAGGTGGCTAAGGTGTATGTAAACATCCAACTTCAAGTGTATATATATATATGTTTTTAATCCCAAGCCCCAGAAGACCTTTTAACTTTTAGGCCGTCAATGTATATACGAATTTGTTCTTCATTGACTACTTTATCACTGACCTCAACCCAGATTCTCTTAGTGTTCACAGTCTGACATCCCAGTCAGTTCACAACAAAATCACACTCTACTTGAACAGAGCTATGCTCAATCATGAGGCATCAACAACAGATTCAATCCCTTCCAGACAATTTCCTGGACAAAACATGTCACTGTATTAGTGAAGGTATAAATGTAGCAGTAGAAAACCTAAACAGAATATTTGACCTCTCAGCTTCCCTGTCAAATCTAAAAATGTCAAGCAGACAACTTAAGACAATTAACCACAACGACAAATGGTTTGATGAAGAATGCAAAAACCAAAGAAAAAAATAGAGAAATCTGTCCAACCAAAATAATTGAGACCAAGAAAACCTGAGCCTATGACTTCACTATGGTGAATCAATAAAACAATAGAGAACTACCCTACGGAAAAAGGAACAGCTAGTCAGTAGTATGATCTACTATGTTGACTGACACCAGCAGTATGATCTACTATGTTGACTGACACCAGCAGTATGATCTACTATGTTGACTGACACCAGCAGTATGATCTACTATGTTGATTGACACCAGTAGTATGATCTACTATGTTGACTGACACCAGCAGTATGAACTACTATGTTGATTGACACCAGCAGTATGATCTACTATGTTGACTGACACCAGCAGTATGAACTACTATGTTGACTGACACCAGCAGTATGAACTACTATGTTGACTGACACCAGCAGTATGAACTACTATGTTGATTGACTCTCTCTCTTCCCTTCTCCCTTTCCCTCCCCTATCTCTTTCCCTCTCCCTGCTTACCCCTCTCTCTCTCTCTCTCTTCCCTTCTCCCTTTCCCTCTACCTGCTTACCCCTCTCTCTCTCTCTCTCTCTCTTCTCTCTTTCCCATTCCCTGGTTACCCCTCTCCCCTCTCTCTCTCTCTTCCCTTCTCCCTTTCCCTGTCCCTGCTTACCCCTCTCTCTCCCTTCCCTTCTCTCTTTCCCTGTCTCTGCTTACCCCTCTCTCTCTCTCTTCCCTTCTCCCTTTCCCTGTCTCTGCTTACCCCTCTCTCTCTCTCTTCCCTTCTCCCTTTCCCTCTCCCTGCTTACCCCTCTCTCTCTCTTCCCTTCTCCCTTTCCCTGTCTCTGCTTACCCCTCTCTCTCTCTCTTCCCTTCTCCCTTTCCCTGTCTCTGCTTACCCCTCTCTCTCTCTCTTCCCTTCTCCCTTTCCCTCTCCCTGCTTACCCCTCTCTCTCTCTCTTCCCTTCTCTCTTTCCCTCTCCCTGCTTACCCCTCTCTCTCTCTCTTCCCTTCTCTCTTTCCCTGTCCCTGCTTACCTCTCCTCTCTCTCCCTTCCCTTCTCTCTTTCCCTGTCCCTGCTTACCCCTCCTCTCTCTCTCTTCCCTTCTCTCTTTCCCTCTCCCTGCTTACCCCTCCTCTCTCTCTTCCCTTCTCTCTTTCCCTGTCCCTGCTTACCCTTCTCTCTCTCTCTCTCTCTCTCTCTCTTCCCTTCTCCCTTTCCCTCTCCCTGCTTACCCCTCTCTCTCTCTTCCCTTCTCTCTTTCCCTCTCCCTGCTTACCCCTCTCTCTCTCTTCCCTTCTCTCTTTCCCTGTCCCTGCTTACCCCTCTCTCTCTCTCTTCCCTTCTCTCTTTCCCTCTCCCTGCTTACCCCTCTCTCTCTCTTCCCTTCTCTCTTTCCCTGTCCCTGCTTACCCCTCTCTCTCTCTTCCCTTCTCCCTTTCCCTCTCCCTGCTTAGCCCTCTCTCTCTCTTCCCTTCTCCCTTTCCCTCTCCCTGCTTACCCCTCTCTCTCTCTTCCCTTCTCCCTTTCCCTCTCCCTGCTTACCCCCTATCTCTTTCACTCTCCCTGCTGACCCCTCTCTCGTTCTCTCTTTCCTTCTCTCTTTCACTCTCCCTGCTTACCCCCTCTCTCGTTATCTCTTTCCTTCTCTCTTTCACTCTCCCTGCTTACCCCCATATCTCTTTCACTCTCCCTGCTTACCCCCTCTCTCGTTCTCTCTTTCCTTCTCCCTTTCCCTCTCCCTGCTTACCCCCTCTCTCTTCTCCTTCCTCTCCCTGCTTACCCCCTCTCTCTTTCCCTCTCCCTGCTTACCCCCTCTCTCGTTCTCTCTTTCCTTCTCCCTTTCCCTCTCCCTGCTTACCCCCTCTCTCTTTCCCTCTCCCTGCTTACCCCCTCTCTCTTTCCCTCTCCCTGCTTACCCCCTCTCTCGTTCTCTCTTTCCTTCTCTCTTTCCCTCTCCCTGCTTACCCCCTCTCTCTTTCCCTCTCCCTGCTTACCCCCTCTCTCGTTCTCTCTTTCCTTCTCCCTTTCTCACTCTCCCTGCTTACCCCCTCTCCTTTCTCACTCTCCCTGCTTACCCCTCTCTCGTTCTCTCTTCCCCTCTCTCTTTCCCTCTCCCTGCTTACCCCCTCTCTCTTTCTCACTCCTTTTTTCTCTCTATCTCCTCACTCTTTCCTCTATGTCACTGATTCTCCACCACAACAGCAACCACCCACCATCTTCCCCCTTGATAGGATTCAGACTCTAAATGACACCCTATTCCTTTTATAGCGCACTACGTCGGACCAGGGCCCTATAGGGTTTGGCACTATATAGAAAAAAAAGGGTGCAATTTGGGACACATCCCAACACTGTGGGCAGGCAGGCAGAAGGCAGGAGAAAGGGAGGGAGGAGGAGAGGACAGGACAGGGGAGGGGGAGAGGAGGAGAGGACAGGAGAGGAGGAGATGACAGGGGAGGGGGGAGGAGGAGAGGGGGGGAGAGGTAAAGGGAAGGTAGTGACGCATTTTGAACCCCTGCTACATTTTAACCCTCTTAAACACATCCAGCTGGGAATTAGAGTCCATCACAGCCATACGAGCACACACACACACACACACACACACATACACACATACACAGTAACGTATGCAAACACAAACAATTTAAACACACACACACACACACACACACACAGTAACTATGCAAACACAAACAAGTTAAACACACACACACGCATACACAGTAACGTATGCAAACACAAACAACTTAAACACACACACACACATAGTAACTATGCAAACACAAACAAGTTAAAAATACACACACACACGCATACACAGTAACGTATGCAAACACAAACAGGTTAAACACACACACACACACACAGTGAGATTGGGGGTCGAGGCCATTAGCAGTCTGTTAGAAGAGCGGGTCGTCTTTCCTCTGGCTC